>NW_026937273.1:0-7657 GCF_032062105.1 Saccostrea cuccullata
CCATACCCCTCCCCTGTAAAAATATGAAGTTCTAAATATCGCAACTTCGAAGTAAGCCAGCCCCCCGGGCAATGTACCCTTATTCAGAAATACATATAATAGAATTATACGTTTTTTTCCAATTTTCTTCGGGCTAGCTAAATGGGTTCCCGGTCTTGTAACATAAATTCCCTTTGACAGTAGGAGGGTCCTTCCCATACCCCTCCCCTGTAAAAATATGAAGGTCTAAATATGGGATCCATGATAGCCAGCCCCCCAGGGCAATGTACTGTTATTGAAATACATATAATAGAATTATACGTTTTTTAATTTTTCCGGGCTAGCTAAAGGGGTTCCCCGGTCTTGTAACATAAATTCCTTTTAACAGTGGAAGGGGCCCCTCCATACCCCCCCCCCTGAAAAATTTGAAGATGTACAAATACTTTTTATTGTATTCAACAGTTTTTTTTTATCAAATTTTGACCAGGCTAGCTAAATAGTCATCATTTTGATCAGGCTAGCTGCTTTGGGTTTGGGGGGCCCTCGTCCTTTTTTAAGTGATGTCTTTGCTTTTCTTCTTAAACACGGATTATGATGCGTTTTTAATTTTTTTTAAAAAAAAAAATTTTTGGACATTTACGGTAATTTGAATAGCGAACGGCAGACAGCCTGCTTGCCATTCGAATGGCGAATAGCGAATAGCGAATAACCGTCCAACTTCTGATTCCTAAATGACCCCATGTTTCCCATATTGTTATGTCCCGGCATATATACTAACTAGACAGTGATTCCTTATATTTCCATTTCATTGTGAAATAAAATTGTAGATTTAGACTTTTAAAATGAGCTTAGATTTAAATCACACGACCCCCACCCCAATGTAATAGTCCTCGCCCACTGACGTCAAACACAACGGCAGCCGCACGAGATTTATATGCTTATTTGACCCCCTTAGCGTCAGATCAGAGACGGATGCGCACGAGATTTGCATGAAATTTTAGGTCCTAAACTCCTTTCCATTACCTGGCTAATTTACATTCCGGGAGTTTCAAGAAACTCCACTAACTTTCAAAGAGTTATCACAGAGAGAAATATTAGAAATGGAAATATATAGAAATAAATTCTATTCTATTCTAATTCTACCAGGAACTCCAGTGGTTTAAATTTTCTGTAATACATGTATGTAACCTTGAGACCTTCACATGAAACATCTTATAGTATTGAAAAAAAATATGCATCCCTAATTTAGAAAGTAAGAAAAGCTGTATGCAGTTTTTTGCCATTGATCCTTTTTTTTTTCAACTGAATAGTATTTTATCTGACATGCTTTTTTGGATGAATGAATGTAATTGTGACTGTAAACAAGATGCCTTTTTTTTAAACGCATTAAAAAATATATAAAAAAACTACGTCTCAAGAAATTCACCACCGTAAACTTGTAGCTTGTTAACTGGTAGTTATGTAATTTTGCCTTATTTGAAAAAGAAAGAAAGAAAGACGGAAACAAATATCACTAATTTTAAACACTTTTGTATATATTTTAGTTTGAAGTAAAATAATGGGAAAAAAAATTAAAAAAACCCCTAGGATGTGTACATGTACATGTATTTATTTGTTGTTATGAATATTTTGTTATATTTGAAGAGAACCACACTCCTAGCTAGTATATATTTTTTTCAATTAAGCTTATCAAACTGAAGAATTTTAAATACACAGTATCAATGCTAATGCAATCAGGGAAATAAATTACAAAATTTTCCCCCCCCTATCGTAAACTTACAAGTCAAACTAATTATTCGCGTAAAAGAAATTTCTCAATTACAATCTTCTTTTACTGCAAATACATGTAAATACATTTTATTTTATTTTATTTTTTATAGATCGTCTCCTCAGTCACGAAGTTAAATCATCGTGGATGCAAAAAAAAAAGTGTAAATAAAACGGCTTACACTAACTGGAAAAGTTTATGACCTGCGAAATAAACCAATCCAATCGATCTTTTGTTTCAAAATTATTTGGATTATATGGTTTGTTGTGGAGAGCAATTTCTGCACACGTAAATAATTAGGGAGAGACCGAAAATCTTCCTGTTTTTTTTCCCTACATCAAATATGGCAAATGTCGAATGGTGAATGAAAATATTTTTAATACAATTCTGCTTTCTTGATGCGCTGTCTGATTGGGTTAAAAATGGGGGAAGGGGACCGCCTAGGGACTTATATCAAGGATGTCTACTTTTTTAACAATCTGGAGACCTTTCCATCTGCAAAATGGGGCTATTGACCGCGTAATGTATGATGCTATGAAACATTTTACGAGCAGTTTAAAACGAAATTAAGGCTTTTACTTAACAGGAACATAAATGGAATTATCCTATTCCTAATTAGATATTCTTTTTCTAAAAGAGGCTAAAATGATCAATTGTAATCCCAAAGAAAATATTGCAGTATATTTTTAGTTTTTTTATGTGTCGATGCGCCAAAGTATACTAGTCTGTGGTCATTCTTTTTTAGTAAAAATAAAATAAACAAACCATAACAAAAACGTGGCTGAAATCTGAAAGACGGACATAACTCTTCAATTTGCTGTAATACTTATTATTTTCATACAAATTACGTTGTTTGTCTGTTTAAGGAATAAAGAATTAAATATATTGAGGTATTGAACAGTATTCCAGCTTTCAAATGTCCATTCAAACAATAAAATTCAGAAGCAGAGAAAACGCGGACCTCTCTAATATTAGAGGTGGGATCAGGTGACATGGAGAATAGGCATCCCCTGTCAACCGATCACAGGC
Organism: Saccostrea cuccullata; assembly: GCF_032062105.1. NCBI lineage: Eukaryota > Metazoa > Mollusca > Bivalvia > Ostreida > Ostreidae > Saccostrea > Saccostrea cuccullata. Next base: position 2,777 of record NW_026937273.1, read on the forward strand.
GCCGTGTGTTCCTTGTCATGATCGGGAAATAACGGAAAAAATCCGTCGACAATTCAGTGTAAATAGCAACATAGCAATTAGTATAAAAAGCGTCAGTCAGAATTTGACTTTATGATAGTTTGTAGTTGCTGACAAGGTCATTGTTTCGACCATGCATGAAGAACTTAACGAAATTATGTTTTTAAACGAGACTGTTGATATTCTTGTTTGTTTCATCAACTTGTTTGTCAATAAATGAATAAGAAGTTGTTTGCACTTTAGCATAGCCTTGCGCATCGAATCAATTGGGAGATGTAAACCAAGTATGCTGTTGATAAGGGTATTGCTGCATAAGTAATGGAAAGATGACGATTGAAATGTCATCACGTTTATCATAATGCTTTGTTGTTAGTTAACATGAAGTATTTTTCTAGTAATATATCCAAGTATGAAACAGATGTATCAGTCTCTAGGGATTTTAATTTCAAACTCAATGAATTAAAAAGTGTCGATATGAATGAAAATAATTATTGTTAATTAAGGATGCGTTTCTCAGTTTCAGAAAACAGACAGGAATTTTCTAAAGTATAATATGTTTAATCAAAAGTTTTCTAAACGTATAAAATAACCAAGTTTTAACTCAATATCAATTTAAAATGTAAAATATTATTATTTGAAAAAAAATTAAGGAACAAAAGTTAATGTATGGTAATGCAGAGGAAATTCAATAAATTTTCAATTTTTCATTTTTAAAAAATTTATTTTTCAATATTAATCCCAAAGTAAAGATTAAAGTATTTTTAGACATCATTTTGCAAATAATATATGTGTTAAAGCTCATAAATTGTTTCAAAAAATTGAATGCCATGAAAAAAAAAAATTAAAAAAATGAACAAAAACCATTCCAGGCAACAAATTTAATAATTTGATCAATACCCCATATAGTATTAATACCATAACAATTAGGGCAAAGAATAACCAAGGTTATAAATAATTTAGAGTTCTTATAGTCAGATTTTTGTAATATTCAATTAAAAAGGGGGAAAAAAATTAATATGGCAAGGAAATTGGTGTAATAATTATCAAGTTAATGGCCCAAACTTAATCGTTTCTTTACATAAAACAAGCTGTTTCATTACTTTAATATTTCATTATTTTAAAAAAGTTCTGTTGCTTATAATATTTTTTGAGTGGAGAAAAAATTGGTCATAGTGTAAAAAATTTTTATTTTCCCAGAAATACTCAGGGACCTTTACATGAAAAGTGGTATTGTGTTATTTTTAAAATTTAAATTTTAAAACAAAAATCATGAGTGTACAATGTGCAAAAGGTGGTTTGTTCTTATCAGTGGTTTTGGTATTAGTAAAGGTATACCTTTTAAAAAATCGTCGATGTATCTAAATGTGAGATAAAAACTACATGTTTTCTTTTTCTCATTTGAGATTTTGAATAATTTCTGCTTCAAATAAATCCATAAAAGTCTGTTAATAATGACCCAACTGGTACCATGGGAATTCCATTATTATTGTTGGAAGACCTGGACATCAAATGCCATATTGTTATTGTAATAGAAACTAGCTTTCTGTTTAAATTTAGAGTAAATGTGTGTACGTGCTTTCAACCAGAATGCACATAACCAATGACAAAATATGAATCATGAGTTCTGCAAAGATTTACAATCAAATAAAAAAATTTTGGGCTCAGTCGTAAGTTCTTTATTCAAAACAAGCCCCTGAACTTTATTTTATCGTGTGAAATGGTTGTTTTTATAGCGTTGATTTGTCATTAGTTTTTATCCAGTTATTTGGTTAAATCTTGTGAATTCAAATTTTCCAAAAGTTCCTTGGAATTTTAAGCATCGACTACTAATTTACACCACCTCTCATATATATTGTTGCAAGTACTCCTAAAATTTCGCCCTACTGTTGTTAATATTTTCGTGAGGAATGAAGAAAGATGTTTGGTAGATCATTTACTGGAACCCGCTATATAGAAATGGCTTTTTGTGCTTCTAACTTATGATTCAGACAACCCAGATTTTTTTGATAGAGGGTTAATTCTTTAGATAAACCTCATGGCAGATTCATTTTATTTGGCCCTCGTGGCGCAGTGGTAGGATCGTCTCTCTAGGGTCGAAAGTAAATGTCGATCCTTACCGCGGGTTTAATTTGGGACGTGGAGACCGGTCCTCCAACTAAGACCATATAAACCGCGGTCCTAGTAGTATGTGTTTGAACAAAAAAGATCCCCTTTCCGCTCAAAGGCCCAGTTGCCGGGGAAAATTTCTGCTCTCCATCTGCAAATGGTTGGTGAAGTCTCCATATGGTGAACAATTATCAGTAAAATAGAAAGGTAATTTAAAAAGGTGGGAATTGCTATCCTAAATAAAGCGTAAAATGCTCGTTTAAAACATTGCTTGTTTTCACCCAAAGGCTTAATGTCTAATTTGATTGGTTGAGGTGTCGAAAACAATTAAAAATTTTTTCTGCAGCCAGCCTGCAAACTGTCGAATATTTTTCAGAAATTTAAGGCAAGTCTTGACAAGCCACCCACTTGGGAGAAATGAAATAAAGTGGGCGAAACAGGTTCCATAATCATTGCTTGTTTACAAGCCTTTTAATCATACGTTCCTCTGGAAAATTTAAAAATTTTCCAGTGAAATTTGGAAAAATTAATGGTTACAATTTAATTCTTAACAAACAGAAAATCCATATGGTCTTCAAATATGTGCAATAATGTTAATTTTAAAGTGGTAATCACTGCAGTCAGATGAACCTATTTTTCCCACTTATGACCTGTTTACACCTAAAACAACGATTTATATTCAGTTTTTAAAGTTTCTAAAAAGGCAATTTCAAAAAAAGCAATTCTTTAATTACTAGAAAATTATGTTTTAAATTTTCTTTTCATAGCACAAAGGGACAGATAAACAATTTTCCTTTACAGTATACATACTCCATCTTTAAATTTTTTTTTTACTTACAAGCTCTAACAAAGGGCAAAGCTTGTAACAAAACGATTCCTTTATAGCAGAAACAGTCTGCATTTGTTATTTGCCAAATGAATGAATGAGTGATTTATCAAAACAAATAAAGGATATCAATCCATTATTTTTTGGGTTTTAGCAAGTTAACAATAGATCATTTTTTACATTTTGCAAGTATTGTACAATGGGTTTTTTGTTTGTCGAAATCAAAAGGGAAAAAACCGGTTTAGCGACATCAAAATAAAATTTTTGTCATAAACATGCTTAGGTTTTACCCATAAAAGTTTGATTTAATGCTGTTTATCTTTAGAAGAGAATAAAAAGTGCTGTTTTAACTTACCAAAACGAAAGTTGATCATAAAAAAGTCACCCTGCCATACTCCCCGTTGAGGGTCATTATGTAACACATCCAAAACAGAAATAGTCTTTGTTTGGAGTCGTTCCCAAAACCTTGTTTTGATTCCCTAAATTTGTTAATATTTGGGGGCCCTTTAACCCTCTTTGACTCTAGGCTGTCTTGAAAAATTTATGTTTTAAATCAATATATATTTGTAATATTGAAAATATGCTTGTCCAAATGATTTGTCAAAGATACATCAAACCTCTTGGTATGAAATTTTTATAATTGGAGAAGACTTGAAATACTAACTTTACTTGTTCAGAAGCTGCTATTTTTTTAATAAAAAGTTGCGCATCGAATCAATTGGGAGATGTAAACCAAGTATGCTGTTGATAAGGGTATTGCTGCATAAGTAATGGAAAAAACGATTGAAATGTCATCACGTTTATCATAATGCTTTGTTGTTGATTAACATAAAGTATTTCTAGTAATATACCCAAGTTAAAACGATTATCAGTCTCTGGGTATTTTAATTTCAAACTAATAATTAAAACGTGTCGATATGAATGAAAATAATTATTGTTAATTAAGGATGACGTTTACTCAGGTTTCAGAAAACAGACAGGAAATTTTCTAAAGTATAATATTTTTAATCAAAAGTTGTTCTAAACGTATAAAATAACCAAGTTTTAACTCAATATCAATTTTAAAATGTCATATATTATTATTTGAAAAAAATACAGGGAAAAAAATTAATGTATAGTAATGGAGGGAAAATTTGAACAAATTTTCAATTTTTCATTTTTTCAAAAAATTTTTTTTGCAATATTAATCCCAATGTAAAGATTAAATGTATTTTTGACTCTTTTGCAAATAATATATGTGTTAAAGCTCATAAATTGTTTCAAATAATTGAATGCCATGAAAAAAAGAAATTCAAAAAAATAACAAAAACCATTCCAGGCAACAAATTTCAATAATTTGATCAATGACCCCATATAGTATTAATACCATAACAATTAGGGCAACAGAATAACCAATTGATCATTTATGATCAATTTGAAAAAAAATTTTTCGGAAAGGTAAAAAAAACAGCACTAAATAAACATAATATGAAATATTTCCCCATTTTCTATATAAAGGGCATAAAAAAAACCCGGGAAAAATGAGTTGATTAATCAAAATAACAGGGGATTTTTAATTTGATTACTCATAATCAAAAATTATTTCTTTGTGATAAAGGTGAAAAGGGGTAAGTACAAATGGCCTAGCTTTTTCTTTTTCATCTATTTACAATTAATTTGAATGACTTTGTAAGTTGATTAATGAGGCCACACCAACAAAGAGGTGCTAAATGGCAGTTTTTACAATTGATCTTTAAAAAAAAAAAACCCCTTTAATTCATAAGGAAAGTGCAAAGCGAAGTAAAACAAATTACAATGAAATGCTAAAAGGGCACGTTTTAACAAATATATAACTAGAGGCACTGAGTAATAAAGCCCTCCCTTCTATATGATTATATTGGGGAATTTTTTTTTCGTTGGAAGGCCCAAATAAGTGTCAAACAAAAAGAAAA
>NW_026937274.1:0-7689 GCF_032062105.1 Saccostrea cuccullata
AAGGAATACACTTGTGAAATATGAAAGCTCTAGTTCTAACTGTCCAAAATTTATGGCCAAGGTTTAAGTTTTTAGAAAGTGGGTCAAACTTTAAGGTCAAGGTCAAAAATATTTATACCCCCTGAAAAGCCTTCTACGTGTAATAATGAAAATACATGTGAAATCTGAAAGCCCTAGCCCAACTGTTCAAAATGTATGACCAAAGTTCAAGTGTGATGATTTTTTTGTAAAAGTGGGTCAGACTCCAATTCAAGAGGTCAAATAGGTCAAATTCAAGAGGTCAAATTGGGGGGTACCTAAAGAAAGGTCTTGTCACATGGAATACACCTCTGATATATAAAAACCATAGCCGCACCCATGGAATGTATGTGCTGTTTTGACGCATAGAGGGCGTCGAATTGGGTTTGTGTCAAGGAACTGATACAGGCCGGGGATGTACATGTAACTTGCTTGTAAACCATCGAGTTATATCATTTGGGGATCACCGAAAACTTTGCTTGTTTATACTTAGGATAATTTTGCTGTTTCTGGTTGCAATTTAACTTTATTAGAAAATTTGTCCTCAAAAATCAATTTCTGACTCTGGAATCATTCGTGGAAATAGTCCACAAAATTGGTACTGTCTGAAATACTTGTAATTTAGTTGACGTCCTTAAGCAATTTTCCAGTAATGATCTCGGGGACAGAACCGGGATTCACTTGACTGTACTGGAATGATTGGGAGAACACGGTAATTGTCCCATCAGCAGGTCGCAGATACATCATTTAATGTTACGTCCGTGTCAATTTCAGGCCATTCTACTTGCCATTTTCCGGACACATCGATGGATGCTAATTATGGGTTACTGAACATATCGATATCCATTTCTTTTGGTATGGATTTTTCAGGTTACCTGCGTAAACTCAGGTGACCTATCTGCTTTTGTCCGTCGTCGTGTGTCGTTCGGTAACATTTGAACACTTTTATTTTTTTTTACTGAAACCGCTCAACCAGTTTCAACCAATTTAGGCATGTAAGTGTAGCATTTATGGGTGAAGGGGAACGAACATTGTGAATTTCATGCGCCCTGTAACCTCACCCCCTGAAGCCCCGAGGAGTGGGACTAAAACCATAAAAATTAATGCAATCTTTAAAAATCTTCTTTACTCCTGGACATCAAGCAGTCAAACTGTTGGTAATAAGCATTGAATCCTCTACTGAAATCGTGAAATTCATGGCCCCTGGTCCAGGGTTCTGGTGCTAAGGCGGGGCTATATAGAATATATTATGAAAGTGACTTATTTCTTTGAAAATCTTCTCTGATCCTGGGTATTGAAAAAAAAAAACTTAATGTATAGTTATGACGAGGAAGGGTGTCTTTTCCAACATTGTGAATATCGTGGTCCCTGGATCAAGGGTTCTAGTGTTGGGACTCTATATTTAAAAATAGTATAAAATGAAAAAGCATAAATTCTTTGAAAATCTTTTTCTTTGCTCCAGGGTATGAAACAAAAAAAAGTACCTACATAGTTATGATGAGTACGAAAGCCTATTGGTCTCATTTTCGTAGGTTAAAAAATAATTTTTTCGCAATATAACGCGAAATTTTCGAGTTATGTCCAAGGCACGATGTAGTTACGAAATCGACATATTACTTTTTTTTATAGTTTTCTATAATATTTCTCTGTTCTCATGTGTTTATAACAATGCTTCCTGTTTTAAAACTATTTTCTTACAGTTAGTATTCTCGATATCGTGCCGATATCGAATCATGATTGTTTCAAGAATTGTGGTTTCCATCCTTTATATGCTGTTTTTAACAACTGTTATTTAAAACTTTCTTTATAAATCTTTCCCTGAAGTGTCGATATCGACGATATCGCTTCCATATCGAATCATGTTCGCTCAACCTTTGTTTATACCTTCCCTGCTACTTTGAATGTGTTTATGTTCAATTACTTTCATTTTACGAAGATTTTACCTGCCATCGACATCGTCGATATCGACGATATCGTATCGATATCGAATCATGATTGTTAAAAGCATATTACTTTACCAATCTTCACCATAATACAAAAACTTTATTTTTACAAGACTTCTGTGTTTAATAAGTTTACCTTACTGTCGATATCGTCGATATCGACGATATCGTATCGATATCGAATCATGATTGTTAAAACATTTTTAAGAATTTTCACCCTAACCCAACATCTTACTCTAAATCTAATCTAAAACAAAATCTTAATCATAATTTATTTTCATATTCACGCCAATAATGAATCAATTTTGACTTCACTTGTGACTTTGTAAAATAATGTTATACCTCAATGTGAAAATAGATTATGCAAAAAGGATCGATATCGATACGATATCGTCATGATATTGTCGATATCGACGACATCGACGTAATACAGTGTCTCAAATTTGGCACCAGGTATTTCCAATTAATAGTGCTGATCACGATCGATATCGATACGATATCGACATAAAATTGTCGATATCGTCGATATCGACATCGAATTCGTTCTTGGACACGTATGAAATTTTCGAGAGTAAACGCGTAACTTTTTAAGAAATAAGATAATTATAATTTTTAGAGTTTTATTGGAGTATGAAATGAAGTCGGTCACGTGATCAAATTCTATAGATTTGATCACGTACCGACTTTATGTCTTAAAAATGATATCTTATTTCTTATATTTACATTTTACGTTTTCATTCATGTTACAAAGAAATATAGGCATTATTATACCCCCCGCTTGAAAAGCGGGAGGGTATATAGTAATCGTTAATTCCGTCCGTCTGTACGTCTGTCCGTCCGTCCGTCTGTCCGTCCGTCCTTCCGTCTGTCCGTCCGTCCGTCCGTTAGGCTTTGGGGTACCCATCTCTTATCCGCAACTCCTCTCATACCACTCAATGAAATTTGATGAAACTTTCACAGAATCTTTATTACATATTGCCATTGTGCACCTCCTATTTTACTTTTTGATCTGACATATATTTTGGATTTTCCAGAGCAAAACATGGACACTGCCATTTTATTCATATGGGAGGCGGGGGGTATCATTTAGTGAGCCCATTGCTCACAGTACCTCTAGTTTAGACTTTGATTTTGAAATGCAACATAACTTTACTACGACGTCATGTGGTGTCACAGTAGGAACTATCCAAATTCCTCGTGCAGTTTGCTTTCCATATGCAAGAAAGTCTGATCATGTGACCAACTGCATGTCATTGAAAATTGAATTTCAATTCTATTTGCATTGTTATATAAGGAAAGACATCAGCAAATGTAAATATAGCGATATAACGCGAAAGTTTCGCGAATAAATGCGTAATTTTCGCGTCGTAAAGTTTTGCGTTTATTCGCGAAAGTAACGCGTTATAACGCGAAACTTTCGCGATATAACGCTTAAGTTTCGCGTTTTAACGCGTAGCTTTCGCGAATAAACGCGAAACTTACGCGTTTATTCGCGAAATTTTTTGCATGTAGTACTGTTTTTCAGGAACCTTATTCTTCACTGCCAGATAAGAACATATAAACGCTTACAGGAACTTTCATGAATTTATTAATAAATTATCATTTCCTCTGAAGATGTCCTTGAGCAATGATGCGAGAATAGGATAGATTAGTCATCAATTTTTTTTTGTATTTTTAAACCCTTACCAATTTTCTTGTACACGTTTTTCAGTTGTTAAATTCAAGAAATTTCTCTACATAGCATATATTACCTTTTAAGGTATATGACGACGTTTTGCGATCTAAGAGTTGAAATTGAATTCTGGGATACTAGTAGTTTCGTAGATGGCACATTTTGATGAATGCATTGATTTTCCTACCATGCATGAAAAATTGCACTTCGTTGCATATCATGTGAATTAAATTATGTTGCATGGAAAACGTTATTCTTGTCATCTCCCTGGAATCTGTATTTCTTGTCAGAACAATCAGATATCACGCCACAGAAAGTCAGTATTTATTGCTCAATAAAGAGATATATCCCTCCAGATCTCCACAACAAATGTGTTCAGTGTCATCGGGTCTTGGAATTCTATTAATGATAAGATGAGGAAAGAGAACATTTCAGGAAAAAAGATTATTCGGTGGTTTCGTTTTGTCGATCGATGGACGCGTTCATAAACCGAGTATATATCTTGTGTATATACCGTATATAATTGTTTTTACATGACCATATACCGGTATATATACCAATATACATGATATATAGAAAAAGTCCCATTTGTGCATACATGTATAAAAAGGTACCGTATAGTTAAAAAAAATTAACGTGTTACACATACCCCTGTTTATGTGCCTTAACTGTAAAAAAACTAGAGGTACTGTGAGCGATGAGCTCACTAAATGATACCCCCCGCCTCCATATAGTAACATGTATAATGGCAAAGTCCATGTTTTGCTGTGGCCGGGAAACCCAAAATATGTGTCGGATCTAAAAGTAAAATAGCAGGTGCACAATGGCAATATGTAATAAAGATTCTGTGAAAGTTTCATCAAATTTCATTCAGTGGTATGAGAGGAGTTGCGGATAAGAGATAGGTACCCCAAAGCGTAACAGACGGACGGACGGACAGACGTACAGACGGACGGAATTAACGATTACTATATACCCTCCCGCTTTTCAAGCGGGGGGTATAAAAATCAAGTGTAATTTAAGCTGACACAATCTACAGGGCAAGAAAGATTATCTGAAAATTTCAAGGCGCCAGATTTAGGATTTTTTCAATTCAAAATGACGTTTATCATCATTTAAAAATTCATAAAAAGTTCAAAAACATAAATTTAAATACAAGAAAATAGTCAACAAAAATCTGCGGATGATTTTTCGAGGAATTTCTGGATATTTTACATATAACTCACTTGGTAGATTTACATGTATGCCCACAGCAAATTAAATCAAAAACTTTAGGCGTGTCCAACATTCCAATATTATCTTAGATAGATGTTAGGGGATAATTTTCTCATTATTTAGCTCCTTATACATTGCTTATCACACTACATCAAAATTTTAGTAGGGACTGTCTAATAAAATAAGAGAGTGGAGTCAATGCTCACATGAAGACTTAAAAAAATGATAATCTTAAATTTATCTTGTCGCTTATTGGAACACCAACATGTCCAGAGATGTCTACATGTATCTAATATAAATATCATATACATGTATGTCCTTTTAAAAAATGATGATCTTGTCAATCTGTACAGCAGCAGATGAATTATGTGTGGTGGTGAGGGGGGGGGGGGGGGGGGGGTTTAAATCATTCTTTACTAATTCTATAGCACACAGTACAGTCATGTATGTAGTGTAATAATATCTGAAAAATTGTTGATTAAGTTACTTTCTATTATGTACAGTATACAGAAACCAATTTTGGAACAATAACATCAAATCATCTCCAACTTCTTATTAAAGAAACAGTATTTAAAATGTTGGGAAATACTCTGTTGTTGACTTTAAAACCCTATTGCAAGGAGATTAAATGTAAATAGCAATACAGTAATAGTTACTTACTGTGATAATACCAGTTCTCAGATGATTTTCAGAGTAGAACCTTGATATGTTAACAGACAAAAGTGTGAAACCCAGATATTTATAGCACTTTCAAGTTGTTTTTATATACTCATATGCTATTTGATGATTTTGCTACCTGTCAGCATCATTAACGAAACTCTAACACTGAGTGATGATATTGTAGGGTAGTTTATGCAGTAAGAGTGACCTGCCCTTATATTCAAAAGATAAAACAAATGGTAACAATTGTAACAGGTCAAAGTATTCTCAACAATTTTAAACTAGGATAAAGTAAATGAATACATTATTTGCATGCATTTTACCAATGTAAGGAAACAACCATTATTTCTGCTCAATGATACATACATCATTATCTTCATATTTTTCTTCAATGGGGAAAGATATTGTAGTACCCTATGTTAAAAATAAACTAGATATAAAATGCAATATGTACACTTTTATGTGAAACATTTATTTTTAAAGTCCCCAAAACATTTTTACTTAGGGTATAGAGCTTCTTAAGATTTGTGCAGAGCAAACTTTGCAAAAGTCACCTCTTCTGTTAAAATATTCCTACTCTATTTTAATAACATTTAAATGGTTGTAATGAATTTTGTCATTCAAACACTATGTCACTTTCCCTCTAACTTCATTCACAGTGTTCTTTTCTTCAGATTTATGCTTCTCATAAAGTTTTCTAATCTGCATCATTAATTCCTCCACCCCTGTCTGTTTGGCAGCAGAAATAGCAATAACAGGTAAGTCCACGTTGGCTTTTAACACCTCCAGATTTTTCTCCGCCACACTTAGATCCACCTTGTTGGCCACGATCAAATTAGGTCTCATGGAGAGTCCCTCTTGGTACTGTTCCAGTTCGTACTGTAGGGCCCTGAACTGGGTCCAGGGCTCGGTGTAGGACAGATCGATCACATAGAGGAGACAGGCACAGCGCTGTATGTGTTGTAGAAAGGAGAAGCCCAGACCCAGGTTCTTGTGAGCTCCCACAATCAGGCCCGGGATGTCTGCAACTGGTCAACAGAGAAAAATAAAGCTGAACTTTTTTAACTCCTTATTTCATAATTTGATATCTTGAACACCATGTATATGTCCCAAAAGCTTTTTTTTTTCTTTATGTTTTTTAACTTTGATATTGAGAAACATTGGATATCTTTTTAAAAGTTTTTTTTGGATCAAATCAGGCATGAGGTGATTAGGTTTGATTGTAATTAATTTGAATTAGGATTCAATGAAACCTTCTGCTTATGCAAACTTAGTAACATGGATATTTTTTAATTGAAAAAAAAACCTTTCAAAGAGTATAGATGAACAATAATTTTAAGTAACTAGATACGATCTCGTTGCGATCAGGAAAAAAAACCTCGTAAAATTAAGCTGAAAAGTGCTTCAAAATTTTGGTCACAAGGAGGATTGAATTCAGGTTGCCAACGTGAATGCACTTTTTTTTCTCTTTTATCCCTAACGCGCATACCATTATGCTATAATTTGGAGCACTGCTCTAAATATACTTTTGTATACTTTTGCAACAGTACATTTGTCTAAGAATTATAAAAGGTGGACCACTATTCATAATTTCGCGCTAAATGCCACAAGTAAATATTCGTGCCTTTTCTTTGGACTGATCTATTAAATAGGTGTGATAGCTTCAATGAAATTAAATAAATAAAACGTTCTTATGGCCTTTATTTTATTTCGACGTTAAGAAAGTATATTTAACACATTGTACACATTACATATCGTATCTAGCCCAGTTACACTAAAGCAGTGAAACGGAAATTAAGTTTCAAGATTGACACTCAATTGCAACGTACTACTACGTGAAAGTCCAGGTAATTTTTCACATTTCATGTATCCTTATGTCAGAATGGTTCAATCAAACGCTCAGCTGCCTCCATAAACCCCTACTCGCGAAATGGCAGAGTAGACAGAGACAGCCGCCATCTTGGGCCCGCTTCAGATTTTCAAATATTAATATCTAGAGTTCAGATTAACCAATACTAAAACAACTTATATAGTAAGCATCAATGGAAAGGTCACTATTAATATTCCAAAAATAAATGAAAAATATTGAAGAACAAAAAAGTTAGAAAATGCACTTTTTTAAATTCGCATCTCCTAACGACAGGAAGTATTGACGACGAACGAAAGGTCGCGTCCTGGATA
>NW_026937275.1:0-76399 GCF_032062105.1 Saccostrea cuccullata
GAAATTTTGTAATTTAAAGAATGCAGATGATGACAAAGGGGGAGAAAATCGAAAATGTCATGCACGAAGATTAAGTCATAGATTGATAAATTAACGAGGCCGAGTCTAATTATTTCTGCCTTAGGGATTTTGATAATTTTTTTAAATAATTTTTTTTCTGTTATATTTATTGCTTTCTGATAAAAAAAAAACCCGAATGTTTACTCTCCCGAATTCTTAGGGGGTTATCTCAATTTGTCGATTTTTACTATTGGACCCTATTGGAATTTCTTTGAAAAGCGCCAAAAAATGATTTTTTTTTCAGTATTTGTTTTATATTTCTGCCCTATAAATGTCTTTTTCCATCAAGTAGATGAAAGTTATTTTACAAAATCAGCAAACTGTGAAATTACAGAAAAAATTAACCATCTAGGTTGGTCTAGGAATTATTTATTAAGTTTATTTTTTCAAAACCCAATTCCTCTTAAATTGCCATATCACAGGATAAATACATATCAGCGATGATGTGTTATCGGTGCATATGATTTATTGGGTAAAAAATGTCAAGTTTTGATTGCTAGTATGTATTTTTGGATGTTCTGTCATCAGTTTTTAGTACAATATCCATGAATGTCCTGAACATACAAGCGAGTCATGCATCATTTTTCTCTCCTAACCATATACTTACTAGTAAATACAGTGGACTTTCAGATATCCGGACGCCAGATATCCGGATGCTTCAGTATCCGGACGATTTTTCATCGGAACGAAAATTTTAAATGCTAGTTTGTCTTGTTTAACTGGTGATTCAGATATCCGGATGCTCCACATATCCAGACAAATGGACTGGGAACCAAAGCGTCCGGATAAATGAGGGTCCACTGTACACTGATTCTACACGGTACGATGGGGTAACGTCACAATACCCCATATCAAGGATCAGTTCTAAAATCCATATCAAGTATCAAGTATATATTAAGTATTGGACCGACAGTCAGAAAATCCATATCAAACCGGAAGTAACATTTGAATAAAGTTCAAAAGTTAATTAACTTGTGTTTATTTAAATATTCAGGTAAAATAATTTTTTAATGTCATTTGCCGTTTTAGTTTTATCAGTAATCTAAAACTGGTTCTATTAGATTATCGACAAAAAAGTCATAACTAGGCCCGAAACATTCTTCAATGATCATATCATGTGTACTCGTGTTTCAATTATTTTAAATAAATGACAAATAAAATTCTATATACTAAAATCCATATCATATGTCACGTCATTCCTCGGGCTGATATGGGGCCACTGAAGCTGATATGATAAGATATTGATTTTAGTATGAAATACCGCTATTTTCTATCTATTTTCCGTATTTTTTTGCAGGATGAGCTTTCTTGCCTTTCGAAATTTTCCACGCGTGAATGAACAAATCCAGGACGTCCCTGAGAATTCTGGGATTGGTAGACCTTTGTCCAGAGGACTTTTTTGGGATACCTAGTATGTTAGAATTGTATCTGGTCAGTACTGTATATTTATGGTGCTCTACAAACCGTATTCACAAGTCATATGTGAATTTAATTAGCATGCGTTTATTACCATGAGGCAGTATCAACTCTCTCTAGATAATCTGGATATGAGCTGAAAAATGTAAATCTAAGGTAATATAATAAAGGTAAATCATGGATTATTTATCAAAATTGGCAAAGTGATATCAGTAGAAGTCATATGTGTAATAAACACTTTAAAATGCGCAAGTGTATATGTATATTCTCTGAAAGAAAAACTAGTAAATTTAACTAGTGTGCCTCGTAAAGAGTTTGTCGTGATTAGTAAACTTTCATTTTAATGGTTAAGATAGTGAGTTATGGAGCGGGGGTCGCTTGTATACTTAGATATCAAATGAAAGTAATTTGTCAATGATATATTTACTCATCTTATCTAGTAAATGTATCCACTACCTAGTAAAACTTCTTTTAACGTAGTGATTGTATGGACGATACCGGTAAATTTACTAATCTTTTTAGTGACTTTCACGTCTTATTTTTTACAGTGTTCATAAACATAGAACTTGATCTACAATTTTAACTTCAACTTACTTGAAAGATTATCTACAGTTTTATGAAATTCTCTCACATCTCCAAGTAAATCGATGTATTTTTTCTCTTGTTCGGGGTCCATTGAGCTGGTTTGTATTGTGTTGATGGCGTCCTTGTACCACCCCGAGGTTCCAAGGTGGTACCCTAGTTCTACAACGATATCTCGGATGTTCCGCCATTCCGCTCTGAGCTTTGATTTGGAAAGAGATGAATCTGCAGCGTGTCCGTAATATTTGTTTCTCAAGTACATGTATAAATATTAAAAAAATAATAATAATAATTATTCACTCTAAAAGAATTGCATACATGAATAGATTTTTATAAGATTAATTTTTTTTATTTAATTAAAAATTGGAGGCATAAATATGTTGGTAATGGTACACATAAGTAACACATTAATTTTAACAATTGGGGATACTTTTAGTTCACGTAGTATCATATAGAAACTGATATTGAAATTAATGTCTCGTGTCCGCTATGTTGTGATTAAAGAAATGGTTACAAAAGTGATTTGTGCTATACCAAGCAAATTATGTCACCTACCCGGAAAAAAAATAAAATAAATTAAAAAAAAATATTAAAAAACCGGCTACACGTTGTGTGATTTATAGGCATTTCAATTTTCACAAAACATGTATAGATACATTAAAAATATTTCATAAATGAAAAATAGGAATACATAAGTAAAATTCTAAAATTTTATTTTATTAATATAATATTTTATTCTATTTATTTATTTTTGATAGGAGCTAGAAAATATATTTGAGGAACGTTTGGGTATAGCAAACTCAGCTCATTCACAACATCAATTTTATGAAGACAGTTCTGGTGAATTGGATACTGAATGTGATGCTGATTTGCGTGAACCTTTATCTGTAGAAAGACTAGCTCATCTGTTCTTTGATTCTGATTATGATCATGCTACAGAGACACACCCCACAGGTGTACAAGATGAGAATGATTGTAGTGAAATTTTTTGTATTGCAAGAGCTGGTTGTACGTGTTCAAAAAACTGCCTTGACAATTTTTCCATTGAGCAACTTACTGATCATAAAAACAGCATTCGGGATTTGGAGAAGGCAGAGAAGGAAATTATGATTATGACCAGTTTAAATCAGTTTGGCTTCGGGAAAAAATTATCAAACCCTCGATTGAGAACAAAGTATACGTACACATTGCAGGGACAAAAAATATGTAGAAAGGCATTTGAGTTTATATATGATGTCAAAGAATATACGTTAGACAGCCTTCAAAAACATTTGCAATCTCAAGGCATTACTTCTCGTGTCCATGGTAACGAGGGAAGAAAAGCCCCAAATGCCTTCAAGTTTGAAGAAGTAAAAAATGCGGTCCAGTACTTGATAAATTATGGGAGTCAACATGGAATACCCGAGCCAGCAGGAACCAGAGGAAGGGACACAGAACCTCCTATCTTTTTACCATGTTCATATCCTAAAGATGCTCTACACAAGCAGTATGTTGAAAGCTGTGCCCAATCAAACATTCGGGCGCTAGGATTATCTACATTTAAAGATGTATGGTTGAGATGTATACCTCATATAAAGATCAGTACACCACGAACCGACGTTTGTCACGTATGTGAGAGACACAGAAATGCCATTCGGTTAGCCGTTGGTGACGTTGAAAAGCTCAGGTGTACCACTGCATTCCAAGATCACCTTCAATGAGCTGCCAAGGAAAAACAAGCTTATCAGCAAGCTGTAATGGAATCGATGACAGAGATTGAAAATGTCAGACGAGGTTATGGTCCATCAATTCCTTGCTCTTCCACTTACACTAAGGTCCATTACACCTTTGATTTTTCCCAGCAGATGTTTATTCCTCATCATGCATGACAAATGGGACCCCTCTATTTTCTCGTTCCACGTAAAGTACAGTTATTTGGGGTGAGGGTGGATGGAGTACCAAGACAATACAATTACCTCATTAATGAGAATGAAACCATCGGTATATGAATACAATTACATTTTATAGTATATATATGATAATGATTATCCATCAGTATATGAATACAATTACATTTTATAGTGTACTATATATGATTATGATATGCTTTTTAGATTTAACAATGAAAATTTAATATTATCGTAGTGATACATTTTGATTGTTTTTTATTGATAATAAATAAAATGATAGACTTTTTACCTTTTATATGAATTGAATTTATACGGTTTATTTTAGGAAATGTATCTAACAATTATCCAATGAATAAAGATATCGATATCTTTGTAGGTGAAAATGGCTCTAAAACCCATGGTCCCAGCGCAGTGATCTCTATGCTGCATCACGCTCTGCTAAATTTTGGATTTGGGGAAATCAACTGTGTTATCCATGCTGATAATTGTGCAGGTGATTGTTCCCCCCCCCCCCCAAAAAATGAATCATCATAAAATCAAAAATTTAACCCATACATAAATATGTAATTCTGTTCTCTTATGAAGGACAAAACAAGAATCGCTATGTGCTAGCGTACTTTTGCTGGAAAGTTCTCCTGGGACTTCATCAGCAAATTACTTTCATGATGCAAATTCCAGGTCACGGAAGGTACCCTTCATTTTTAATTTTAAATGAACATCATTGTTCAAACCATTTTTATCAACTCTCTGAAACAAATTGATATAAATTACCATTAAATTTTGTAGATGTCTAATTTATTGAAGTTTTGCACACATCAAGCGTCTGTATAGACGGACAGATTGCAACAGTATTGCAGATTTATGTAATATTGTGGACAAATCTTGCTATTCCAACAACGCCGTTCTTTTTGAGGAGGAGGAAACATGGATGTGGTTACATGTAGATTGGATGGAATTCTTTCATCAACGTTCTCTCCTCTGAAAGGACTTCGGGAATTATCAACACTTTAGATTTACCCAAGACAGGCCCGGATTCGTGCTTTGCAGAAAATCAAATGTCGACGAAGAGATTCCTTTCAAATGCCTTGAAATGCGATCCTGAATTCTTTGATACAAATGCTCGTCCCAGGACAATCCTACCTGGTGGTTTAACAAGAGAGAGGCAGAAGTATTTGTATCAAAGAATCCGTCCATTTATTCAGGATCCGTGGAAAGACACGACCTGTCCTCCTGTTGATATTGAGGAGTAGTGAAATAAAAAGACATCCTAGGAATCCAGAATGATACAATTATATTATGAAAAATGTTTTCACTTATAATAAAATATAATTTCATCAAAATTAAAAAAAAATATTTCGCTTGCATGCTCTGGCAATGGTTTTTATTAAGTTTGAATCTTGTCTATTTAAAAAAATATTTTATTGAACTTTCCGTTTTATCTAAAGGTGTCAGAGTTTGACGTTTCTCTTATTAATAACTTTATGATAAGCAGATTTTGTTTGACGTTGCGAGAAGAAATTGACGTCAGGTCAAAATATTCCATGCCCTTTGCTTCATGCTAGAGAGCTTATTTAAGCGCATAACTAGGTTTCCATATCATTTTTATAAATGGGAAGACATGTTCTCTTAGAATATGCAAAAAACCAAATTTCGACAAAAAGTCCCTTAAGAGAGGTTTTTTTCTTGGCGTGCCACATATATGAAGGAATTATAGGAACTATACATTAATAAAGTGTATATCAAAATAAGATAAATAAGATATGATACAATATGAAATACTCCTAAAAAGCAAGAAAATAAGATGAAAGCTTTAAAAAATAATACTTTTTAAAAGAAGTAAATGCTTCTTATTTGTGTAACATGTAAATATACACAAAATGTATATGGAGGACTTAAAAATGAACAGAGTCACAAGTTATTTGTGGAATAAAAATTGATTGACTAGGCAATCACTTTACACGCGGTTGAGTAGTTATCAGAAAAACAATCTGATTTTTAAGGAGATGATTGTACAATACCACTTGTTTCAAGTAACAAGTAAAAATGTCCTAAACTAAAATTGTAAAATTTTGCATTATTTCATTTTGTATCAACAGATATTGTTTTTCAAAAAATCTTTTTACAGGAACCGATATTCATATTGCAAAAGAATATGGTGAAAAAATACGAGAAACTCACACACACGTAAATTAACCTTGTTTGTCAAAGGCGAAGTCATCAAGGAGGTTAATCTAGCAATTTTTAGTGAAAACCAAACAGAAAAAAAGTTATTAGGTCGTCAATTTCTCATATCACTCAGACGAGACGCCACCACTTGATGGTGGAGAGCTGCAATTTTGCCTGTACTCGGTACTCTTGGTCATTAAGCGGGGAGGAATCTTTTTTGCACGAAAACCTACTGTCACAGAGGAGATCGGTTTAGAGTTATTGTATCTAAGAATACAAATATTGGCGCAAAATGCAGTTAGGCCAATGCGATTATATTAGAGCAGATTACAATTTAATAACCAGGGGAAAAATATATACGAACTGTTCACCTATCGTTCCGAATCACCGTATAAATTTTTTTAAATTTGTGATAAAACTTCCATTGGAACTCTCTTAAGATTTGTAAAAATTGCTTCTGAAGTGAAACGCATGGACATAACAAACAGTATTTGAAATCAAAAGTTTAAAAAAAAAATACAATATAGGAGCAGAGTAAACGCCGACCTCGAAAACATCAGAGGTTGCATCACGTGCTATACAGCATCCAAAGCCAATCAGTCACACCCATCGTCTGATCCTTGTCATGATCGGAAAATAAAGGAAAAATCCGTCGTCAATTTAGTGTAAAAATAATGGACTTACTATTAGTATGAAAAAAGTCAGTTATTGCATTTGACTCAATGATAAATTGAATTTGCTGACAATGCTCCACCAGAGAACTTGCGAAATGACTTGCTAAAAGTCCTGTTAAATCAACTTCTTTGTCAGTAATTTTCCTCGTTTTCAAAATTACCAAGACGTAAAACATGCTCATGCATGTCAAATAAAGTGAGATTTATCAACCTCGTATGCAGGTGATGAGGGTATACTGCTGTATAAGTAAGGGAACGTGAGGACAGACAAGTTAAATTCATTACTTTCATAACATAGCTTCGTTGTTAGATTACCATCAACGACCAATGACAAGATAAATCGATGAGACTAATTCGTATATTAATTGCTATATCTATATCTTTATTGATTAAGAATAGGATAGAAAGTACGTGCAATCATTCCTCGCATTTATTTCAAAAAGATTCACACAAAATTGTACATCGCAATTTTTTTTATGATTTATCAGTTATCAACAATACAACTCTTAGTTCAAAATTTTAATTGCCTAGAAACTGAAAATTAATTTCAAAAAATTAAAATTAGACACAAACATTTTCACGCTACATACACTGTACATGTAGTACAGCCTTTCTGAGAAGGAGAACAATAGGGACAGTACAGCATCAGTAAAAATTCAAAATGTGAGCACGTTTCTTACTTCATAGTGAACACCGGCCAAACGCTTTAATATTTATCACTCTTTATCCAACCCTATCTATTGTAAATTGATGGTAATTGGATAAGCTAATTTCAAATAAAACCAATCTACTAGATTAGAGGATAATCTTGATACATTTTTATGCATATGTGAATAGCATTGGTTTATGCTATCTTATTAAACTTTATATTTAGCATCATTCAATAAAAGAGCTCCAAATAATTAGGTCAGTGGTAAAATTGGTAAATCAAGTAGGTGACTCATCGGTACCGTATATATAAACTATTGAGTATAATTATAACATTTAGTGAACTTTGTAAATATCAGTATTATATTTATGAATGATAAAAGTGTAAAATTCGTATTGCATAAAAATTTTTAAAAAGTCTTCCGTCAGACCATTTACTCTACATGTAAAATCCTATGGCTAATTCTTTTTCATTCATGTATGTAATTCTTGTTATTTTACATAGCAAGTTTCCTGTTATGAAAGAAAAATGTGTCTATGATTATTGAAGTACATGTAAATATCAACCAAAAAAAGTTTACATTAATTTACAAAGAAAGATATATCTTGCCTTGTAGTGCAATGTTTCTCGTATTATGATTATTATTGACAGAAGAATACTTAGGTAAATCAAACAGAAAAAAAATCGTACCATGTTTAAGTTTTTAGCAAGAATTGCAGCTGATACCAAGACATAGTTTTAACTTTTGTGTCGAAAGAGGGCTTCCGTTTAATACTCAATAATTTGTGGTTCAATATTCTACTATCACAGAGGGCCCACTCTACTTGTTTTTATTATGGAGTTTTCTGTTTAAACGAAGAAGCATCTATTTATTAAAAACTAAGATATTATACGGAAGCTCTTTTTTGATACAAAGGTTAAAACTGTGTCTTATATCTTTAATTATAAATAAAAATTAACTCAGTATTATGGTAAAAAAATTACTTGAAATATTTTACTCAAAACATTTGTATTCAATTGTTACTAAGGGTTGAATGATCTGACGTTTTCCTTTAAATATTTCAGTGAAATAACAAATCACGTTTTCTCGCTTTAAAAGTAATGCGACCTACTTGAATAGAAATCAATATTATCTTCTTTTTCAAAATAATGACCCTGATTTGTCATTTATTCCAAAATTAGAGTACAGGTAAAGGTTTGCATCATGCAAACCGAAAGTTAGGGTATATATTCATTTAAGATAGTGTGTTGGGTTGTTCAAACAGGTAGGTGATGTTTTATTACACGTACATATATTAAAAGAATCAAATCCTCTTATTGGCATGAAGAAAGATAAAACATGTTTTTACACAACCTCATTGCATTATAATTTGTCCCAGACATAACATCGTTCGTTATCTCTTAAAAATTCATGTATCCTTTCTAAGCCATTTTCCACCTTTACCCTAACCCTCGAACTACGTGCTTATTCTTTTTTTTAAATCTACGGTTCATAGAATTTTTACAAATTTAAAAGCTAGATGTATTTATTTGAAAATTTTCTATTCTTCTTTAGTATAAAATATTACAAGGTTTATTCATTTAAGTAATGTGTTTATACATGTCACAAAGCTCTCATCAGATTTATAACATTTCATTTTTGGCCCTCTGAGAAAGTGCAAAAATTATTTTTAAAACTAGATACAACAAAACAAAGTGCAACGTAAAACATTAGCTAATACTTGTGCACTTTCTCTCTCTATATATAAGAAATTTAACAGAATAATGTTCAGAATGAAGTTAATCTTTTTTCAGACTTGAGCTTTATGACTCTCATAATATATCGGGATGGATCACATACCTCGCCTGTCAGAGACAGTATATTTAGGACTGTGTCGTGAAGAAGGGAGTCCTACAGAAGTGAGGATCAGAAGAGAAGTGATGGACACTGTGGAGGTGGTGAGGAAACCTCTGTATATCATCAGGGGACTTGATAGAATGAAGAGTGGAAGTAGACGTGAAGGATTCAGATTAATTACTTCAGATGAAGATTTTATGTTCTGGCCTCCCGACCATAAGGTGATATGTGATCTCTCTCAGATCAGTCTCTACCGTATCCCACATCACACTGTTATCTTGATGGAGTGTGATAATTTACCACCAGGATTTACCAGACTTAACCTGATGAGTCAATCACATCAAGCAAATATTATTTCCTCCTGTGTTGAAATAAATAACAGTCTTTACATTTCAAGTAGATTATTCAGAGAAAAAAATTTGCTATTCGTAAAGACATCAAATTTTCCGATCCCTAATGCTGTCCAACATGGACCTTGTTCTACGTTTTCCTTAATCCTTGATGTAGAGGTTGACGGTGCGTTCTGCTTACAGTCTCATCACTGGCCTACGTCAGCACTACCATGGATACAGAGATGTCGTGAACAAGGCTGGCCAGATCAGAATGTTGTTTCAGAGATATTAATCGGAGGATTTCATGTTGTACCTATTGGAAACACACCTGAAAATGAACTAGAATGGAGAATCTCATTCTCTCGAGCAGAACAAAAACTCGTTTATTCAATGAATCACTGTCAGTTTTTGTGTTATGGTCTCTTCAAATTGTTTTTGAAAGAGGTAATTGATATTCCGCCGAAAACATCCGTTCTCTGCTCATATTTCATAAAAACCATTGTCTTGTGGGTCATACAGACCAATGTGTCCTTGTCTTGGACACCTGATAACTTATTGTCTTGTTTCTGGGAAAGTTTTAAATTGTTGTTGTACATGGTACATAATGGGGAATGTCCAAACTTTTTTATTCCACAAAATAACATGTTTAGAGTGAAAGTCACTGGTTCTGTACAAACCTCATTGTTCAGTCAGCTGTATTGTTTGTATTGTAAAGGTATATCATGTCTTCTATTAAGTGAAACAATCAGACCATACCTCAATATTGCTATATTAAACAGAACACTAAGAGTTCCTACAGACGAGAACATTATTTCATCTACCACCAAATTGGATGTAACCTTAAGTTTAGAATTATCTACATTTATTATAAGAGTTTATTATTTTTATGATTTTGAAATTTATATGAAACAAATACTTAGTATAATTAGAAAAAGGCCCACGTCGTATCAAACAGTCTCTATACAAGTTGTCACATCAGATTTTCTACGGAATACCGCAATGCTGTTACAGAGTTGCATATCTCAAAATGAAACTCGTAATAAGATATGCTATAGGACCAAAGTAGCTACATTGCTTAAACAGTCGTGTAAATTTGGATTTTTATCTGACATTCTGTATCTTGCCATGTACTTTTGCAGAAGACGTAGATATGAAGACTCACTCAGTTGTTTACACAAAGCACAAGAGAAATTTTCATTGCCGTACATCATGTATATGAATCAAGTTAATTTAGAAATGTACAGTTATTACATGAAAAGGAACACCCTGAGTACTAGGATGAGGAAAGCTGTAATGGGAAATATCAAGCTACATTGTTTTTACACTTATATCGATGAACTTGTGTTAGAGCAGGAGATCAGTAAGAAGCACTGTATACTTTTATTACAGATCCCACCTCTAGTGATTTTATACATGTTGTTTATACTGAATCACCACAGACTGGGTAACACAGTCAGGTCACAACAATATCTACAGGATCAACACACTTTGCTGCTCTATGATGACGGGATTCATGTACCTCTTATCTTCAGAGATTTTTCATGGCAAATACTAGGAATATGTCAAAAAATCTTTGGGGACTATTCAGGGTCTCTCCGGTCTTATCAATATTCTTTACAACAAATGCCAGTTCACAAGCTTCAAGAAGCAACATTGTTAAGAATAAACACTCTCCCAAATGTAGCGATCTAACTATTTTTTTGAATAAGTGCATTTGTTTACATTTTTAAAAGTTATTTAGAACACTGATTAATATTTCCCTTAGGACACTGTTTAATACAGTTTATCCATGTGTTTACTGTGTTCTGTTGGGTTCAGTTGTTATACCTGTAAACCAATGAGTATTAATGTACATATTCCTTTTAGATAATTGAGGGACTTATTACTTTAATTACTTTTTAAATCTTTTCTTTAATGATCATGGACAAATTATTCAAATACCCATATTATCATTTAAACTTTTCTGTAACAAAAGTATTCTTTGTCCGTTTAAATGTTTTTTTTTTTCGTGAATTAACATATAGAACAAATTCGAATTCACTTTGTTATGTTCTTTGTTGAAATCTAAATGTGAACTGACTGAAATAAAATGCAAGTACATAAAATTTTGTTTTATGATTTTAATTATCAAATTGCATTTTTTTCCCCCATTCTATGCGGCTGTTCTGGTCTGGCTGTGTTGGTGTGTGACGTCAGTGGTGGGCACTAATTACATCTACCACATGATGCCTTCTGTATTTAGAATCTTTTAGAAATTTTGAAATCACTGTTTAAATTTTTTTTAAACATCGAAATATGAAAATATAAGGAGTTGCTGTCTTGTTTTTCGTGCATGCTAGGGACCATCAACGGTAATTGGAAACACGGGTCTATCTATGTATAGCGGGCGAATTCCATATTGCAAGTAGTCTCACACTGTCAGGATTATGAACCATAAGGAAGCTCATATTGCATTGAAACAATAGAAATCTAAATCAGAATGAATATAGATCTCGAAGAATATTTAGAATGGGATCAATTTCTAAGTTAAAGGGTGAAGAAACTGAACGGTGATTAATTTCAAAAATCATTTCAAAATATTAGTATGAAAACCATGAAGAGGACATATAACAAGGAACCTGAAAGTTCAGTGGAATAAAGGGCATTCCCCTGTTGATAAGTAACTCGCGCCGCCAGCCCTTTGTGTTAACCATGATTATAGTATTCAATTTTCACTGAGTAGACTCGCTTTAAATTGATCCCTCTCAGTTCAGGGTCATATCATTAAGTTGTTAACTAGCCTTTATCCTATGTAGTAAAAAAAAACCCAGATAGAAACAGACTCTCAAATAGGCAGAATATTTGATATGTTTAATTCTAATGTATCTGGGTTCAATGGGACGAGTCAGACAATATCTTAAGACTAACGATCGCTGGCATGCTACAGAAAAAAGTCCTATGTATGAGTCCGGTTGGGACTTGGATTTTAACCCTCCTTTGACGTGTTCACTGAGATAAATAGAGTCCACATATTAATGAATGTTACCACAATTCACTTTTTTAAAACTATTTAATATTGTCGATAAAGTGTGTGTCTGAATCTTAATTTTTAGACACAGTAATTGTTTTTCTTTTCTCATGAAGTAGTATTGTTATGGGTCAGAATTACCCGAAATGCCAGCAAAGATCAATCACACAGTTTAAACTTAACAATAATTTATTTACAGTAATATACAAATCATTAAGTACAAACTTAGCAAAAATCTAAAAATACATACATCAGAGTGTCCGTTGCTGCACACAATGTCCCAGTGAAATTATATCCTAGTAATACCTCAATGATGATGCTTATACGACAATTCTCTATGTATCGAATTGACAGGGTATTTATACAGTAATATAAATCTAGAATATTCTAGAAATTGTAAATACATGATATTCCTGGAAAGTTCTGGACATAATCAAAGTTCAAGAATGTTCTAGAAAAAATGACCAAACATATTGACCACTCTAGAATGTTCAAGAAACTTAATGTTACTAATAATATACAAGATAAAACAATACAAATACAACACATCTCACATCACCTCCCCCCTTAAAAAGTTTGAATGCCAATGAAAACATATTATTAAAATAAAATTTATGTACATTAATACAAAATCTAATTTGTTCATGATACTCTGGACAAGGCATCTGCAATAACATTGTCTTTGCCTTTGATATGATTAATTGTTATGTTGTATTCTTGTAACAACAAACTCCATCTAGTCAGTCTTTGATTCTTGTTTGACAATTTATGCAAAAATGTCAGGGGGTTGTGATCCGTATATACAAGAATTGGATGCAAAGTAACATTCAGATAAACATCAAAATGCTGTAAGGCTAACAACAAAGCAAGGCATTCCTTTTCAATGGTTGAATACTTTTGTTCACATTTTGTAAGTTTCTTTGAAAAATAAGAAACAACTCTATCTACCTTATCACTATGTTCTTGAAACAAAGCTGCCCCGATTCCAACATCACTAGCATCAACAGTAAGCTTAAATTGCTTAGAAAAATCTGGAGTTGACAGAACTGGATTGCTCATAAGGACAGATTTGATTTTATGAAAGGATTTTTCACAGTCCTTTGTCCATTCAAAGTTAACCCTCTTTTGTAAAAGATTTGTAAGTGGACTAACAACTGAGGAAAAATTTGGACAAAATTTTCTGTAAAACCCAGCCATGCCCAAAAACCTCATTAACTCTTTCTTGTTTGTAGGAATCGGGAACTTTGCAATAGCTTCCACTTTAGCCATAATGGGTGTAACATAACCTTGACCTACTTTATGACCTAAATACTCCACATAGGCATGACAAAATTCGCTCTTCTCAAGGTTCACAGTTAAGTTTGCTTTAGCTAAAATGTCAAATAAAACACGCATGATTTTGAGATGTTCGTCCCATGTGTCGCTATATATTACAACATCATCAATGTAGGCCTCGCATCCGTCGAGGTCTTGAAGAAGGGAGTGAATCATCCTTTGGAATGTAGCCGGTGCGTTTTTCATGCCAAAAGGCATTACTTTATACTGGTAAAGTCCATCTGGTGTAGCAAAAGCAGATATTTCTTTAGTTCTTTTTGTTAACGGTACTTGCTAGTAGCCTTTCAACAGGTCAAATTTACTGACAAATTTCGCGTTTCCAATGTTGTCAATACAGTCATCGATTCTAGGTATTGGATATGAATCAGTTTTGGTAATAGAATTCACCTTTCTAAAGTCTGTACATAATCGGTAGGTACCGTCCTGTTTTGGTACAAGAATACACGGTGAGCTCCAATCACTTTTACTAGGTTCAACAATGTCATTGTCCAACATGTACTGCACTTCCCTTCTTAGGTACTGCAATTTTATTGGATTCAGACGGTACGGATGTTGTTTGATAGGCAGAACGTCACTCACTATGACATCATGACAAGCTGCATTAGTTTTCTTTGGAACATCCGAAAAGATTTGATGATACTCATTCATCAAGTTTTTAACGTATTCTTTTTGGTGAATGTTCAAATGTCCAAGTTTGGCATCAAAATCAGCCAAAATTTCTGAATTTTTCAAGCGGACACTCTGATTACAATCTTTCTCATTCATTTCTACATTTGTATCACCTTCAATACAATTTTGAACAGTCTTAGCATTGGCTAAAGTGGAAACTGGTTTTACAGAATTTCGGTCACACCTTTCAAAGTACTCTTTTAACATGTTAATGTGACAAACCCGTTTCTCTTTACGTCGACCTGGTGTCTTAACTACATAGTTTAAATCACTGATCTTGCTTTCAATTTCATAAGGGCCATAAAATCTGGCCTGTAAAGGATGACCAGGAATAGGTAAAAATACAAGAACCTTATCACCTGGCTTAAACACCCTATTTCTGGCATCTTTGTCATACCCCATTTTCATTTTCATCTGAGAACTCTTCAAATTTTCTTGTGCTAATTTACAAGCATTGTAAAGTTTTTCTTTGAAATCAGACACATAATCTAAAAGATTAAGATCACTAGTCTCAGTCAGCCACTTTTCCTTCAACAATTTCAAAGGACCTCTAACTGTATGACCGAACACCAATTCAAAAGGACTGAACCCAAGAGACTCCATGACTGCTTCTCGTGCAGGAAATAGCACAAGATGAACACCTTCATACCATTCTTTTTCATACTGGTAACAATAGGTCTTCAGCATTGTTTTTAAGGTCTGGTGAAAACGTTCTAGCCCCCCCCTGGGACTCAGCATGATAAGCAGTTGATCTATATTGCCTTATACCCAACTCATGCATGACTTGCTGGAAGAACCCCGACATAAAATTTGACCCTTGATCCGACTGAATTGCCTTAGGTGCTCCTACAAAACTGAAAAACTTGGTTAGGGCCTTAACTATGCTCTTTGCCTTTATATTCCTAAGAGGTATGGCTTCAGGAAACCGAGTGGATGTACACATAATGGTAAGTAAATACTGGTTTCCAGATCTAGTCCTAGGCAAAGGTCCTACACAATCAACCAACACTCGACTAAACGGTTCTTCAAAAGCTGGAATGGGTTGGAGAGGAGCAGATGGTATCTTCTGATTTGGTTTACCTACCATCTGACAGACATGGCATGACTTGCAAAACTTTGAAACATCCTTTCTTAGCTTAGGCCAATAAAAATGACTTAAAATCCTGTTATAAGTCTTATTGATACCTAAATGACCAGCCATAGGTGTATCGTGAGCTAAACTTATGACATCTCGACGATAAGCAGCTGGGACCACTATCTGGTGAACAACACGCCACACTTCATCTGGGGAAGCGTCAGGTGGTCGCCATTTTCGCATAAGGATGCCATCTTTCATATAGAAGCATTCTCCAACTTTAGTAGCCTCTTCTGGTGGAAGTGTCCTCTTACTAAGTTGAATGATATCTGGGTCTTTATGTTGTTCAGAGAGTAAACGTTCTCGGCTGAGGATGTCCTTGCCTTGGCTAACTAGTGGATGCAACTCATCATCCTCACCACCAAATTTTGGTAAAAGTTCTTTCTTCGCTTGCTTCTTGATATTGTGTGGTTCCATGCTTGTTTGAGTGCCATCAAGGTCAGATAAGAAAGTGTCATTCAAATCAATATCAACAGAGGAATTCGTCTCGTCAAAGGCTTGAGTATGGTCTGCCTCAATTTCTCGTCTTCTGGCCATCGCTCTAGTAACAGCACAGGCTGGATAAATGTCATCATCTTCATCATCGCACATAACATCTGGAGTGATTTTCTCACAAACTATAGGATCTGGTACAACTTTTCCACCAGCTAAATCGTTGCCTAGCAACAAAGAAATGCCTGGAACGGGAAGAGTAGGTCGAACACCTACGATAACAGGTCCAGTAACTAAATCTGACTTCAAACTAATTCTATGCAGGGGAACATCAATGACGCCTAGCTCCACACCCTGTAATAAAACTGACCCACCAGTAGAAGTCTGCTCAGACAAAGGAAGCACGCCCTCTAACAATAACGTCTGTGCAGCACCAGTATCTCTCAAAATCTGGACAGGTTTTATTTCGGTAGAGTCACCGAGTGAAACAAATCCCTGAGACATAAAGGGCTTATAATCCTCCATAGAATCAATAGAACTGGACTGTGAACCCTGGACATCAGGAGTGTCAGAACAAATCGAAACTAAGGCTTCTCTATCACCTCTAACCGCCGCACAAGCGTGTGGTTGAGTTTTATCAAAATCATTTTTTCTCTTAAGTTTAAAGTATTCACTGATCAGATGACCCTTTTTCTTACAATAACTACAAGTAGGAAGCGACCCTATTCCAGACGATCCTTCAACACGTCCTGGACCGGACTTAAAACCACCTTGTGATGTAGACTTGGAACTTGTGAAAGACTGAGACCCTGAACCACTCTTTTTATATGTGTCTGAATTGGTAGAATTACTGCTAGTCTGAGTTCTTGATACAAAATTCTTTTTATGAGACAGAGCATAAGTATCAGATATGACTGCTGCCTCTTCAAGAGTTTTCACATTCTTATCTTCTAAATGTGTTTTCAAATCTTGAGGAACACATTCCTTAAACTCTTCTACCTGGATGACTTGGCGCAAATTAGCAAAAGTTTTATCAAGATTCTTAGATCTAAACCAATGATCGAATAAATCGTCTTTCTTTCGTGAAAATTCAACAAATGTTTGATTATCATACTTCCTATACTTTCTGAATTTTTGTCTATATGCTTCAGGTACTAATTCATATGCTTTTAATATTGCTGCTTTGACCTTCTCATAGTCTGAACTTTCAGCTACCCCTAGTGCAGAGTATACCTCAGCTGCTTTGCCAACCAGTACACTTTGTAACATTGTTGACCAAACGTGTTGTGGCCATTTAAGATTCTCTGCGACTTTTTCGAATTGGGGAAAATACTTGTCTACAGATTTTTCTTGAAATTTCGGAACTAACCTAATATTTTTTGCTGCGTCAAATTCATTCTTGACAAATAACGGTTCTGGTTGGTGCTGTAATCTTAATTTCTCTAACTCAAAGTGCTCTTGTCTTTCTAATTTGTCTAATTCAAATTTTCGTTCACGCTCTCGTTCTTCTCTTTCTTGCTCTTCTCTTTCTCTTTCTCGATCTTCTCTTTCTCTTATTTGATCTTCTCTTTCTAATTTTTCTCTTTCAAATCGCATTTTCTCTAACTCTAATTGAAACTGATATTCTGCCATTTTATAAGAGCTTAACTCTGATTTGACTGTATGTTCTGGAAGATCGTATTTTTCAAAGACGTTTTCTTCTACTAGTTTGTTTGCAACCTTAATTCTAATGTCTTGCTTTCTCAGAGAGGATTTAACATCTAACCCAAAATGCAAACCTAATGCGATCAAGTCATCCTTTTTAACGTATCAAAAACCTGAACACTTGGTGAACTAAGAAAGTCTGTGACCGAAAACACCATGTTGATTTCTGCTGGCTTATAATTAAATTTAACGGTTCAATAAACAAAATTCTGACAATAAACGGCAAAAGTGCAAGAATTTCTTTATCCCGGACGAGCCCCCAATTCTGTTATGGGTCAGAATTACCCGAAATGCCAGCAAAGATCAATCACACAGTTTAAACTTAACAATAATTTATTTACAGTAATATACAAATCATTAAGTGCATCATTTTTTGCTGATCATTAGATGAACTGAGCTTTTGTTAGAAAATGTAAATATTAAAATTGGTTTTAAGAAATGCAATTGAAATTGTGGCTCTGTCCCTTTAAACATTACGTTACCTATTGGAAACACACCCGAAAATGAATTAGAATGGAGAATCCAATTCTCTAGAGCAGAAAAAAACTCGTTTATTCAATGAATCACTGTCAGTTTTTGTGTTATGGTCTCTTCAAATTGTTTTTGAAAGAGATAATTGATATTCCGCCGAAAACATCCGTTCTCTGCTCATATTCCATTGTCTTGTGGGCCATACAGACCAATGTGCCCTTGTCTTGGACACCTGATAACTTATTGTCTTGTTTCTAGGAAAGCTTTCAATTGTTGTTGTACATGGTACATACCGGGGAATGTCCAAACTTTTTTATTCCACAAAATAACATGTTTAGAGTGAAAGTCACTGGTTCTGTGCAAACCACATTGTTCAGTCAGTTGTCTTGCTTGTATTGTAAAGGTATATCATGTCTTCTTTAAGTGAAACAATCAGATCATACCTCAATATTGCTATATTAAACAGAACACTAAGAGTTCCTACAGACGAGAACATTACATGTTTTTCAACTACCTTTTGTGTTTACCATGTTTATGGTATTCCATTTTCACTGAGTAGCCTCGCTTTAAATTGATCCTACTGAGTTCAAGATCAAATCATTAAGTTGTTAGATAGCCTTTCTCCTATATAGTAAAAACCCCCAGATAGAAACAGACTTTCAAATAGGCAGATTATTTGATATAATTAATTTCAATGTCACCGAGTTCATTGGGACGTGACAATATCTTAAGACTTAATAGCTCAGTAATAAGATCGCTGGCATGCTACACAAGAGGCACTATGTATGAGTTCGGGTGGGACTTGGTTTTCAACCCTCCTGTGACGTTTTCAATAAATCGAGTCCACATATTAATGAATCTTACCACAATTCACTATTTTAAAATAATTTAATATTGTCGATAAAGTGTGAGTCTGAATCTTACTTTTTAGCCAAAGTAACTGTTTTTCTTTTCTCATGAAGAAGTATATGAATAAATGTACCCCATATCACCATAAAATTGGGTCAACTCATATGGCTTATATTATCAACAAATGATGTTCAATTTTTTTTGCTGATCATTAGATGAATTAAGCCTTTGTTGGGAAATGTAAATATTAAAATTGGTTTAAAAAATGCAATTGAAATTGTGGCTCTGTCCCTTTAAACATTGCAACAAAGATAAAAACATGTATTATCCAACCGTGCTACACTAAATATGTTATAAAATAAGAGAATGTAGATTTTGTCGACAATATCGAGAAATATCGTTCATTGTACATACCTCTTTTCTGTAACGAAAGTATTCTTAATTCCTTTAAATTGTAATATTTTTTCTCAAATTCAGATATAAAACGAACTTGAATTCATTTTCTGATGTCCTACTTTGAAATATAAATGCCATATAAAATACAAGTACATATTAATAGCATTTTGTACATTTAATTTTTTTTTAAACTAACCCTAAAAATGGCGTTAAGTGGGTCAAAACGGCGATTCAAAATGACGGACACCAAATTCTTCCAAAATTTTTTGTTATCACCGTTCAAGCGGGAAAAGTCTGATTAAATAACCATATGTACATTATCTGATATATATTGTATAGTAACAACTAATAATAAACCACTTTAATTTAAATATGTTACGCCGTTTTCTCCCAAAATTCGAATTTCCTCTGTTTTTAGCTATTACAGCTGTATTTCTACATTCATCTTTGTTTAAGATTTTGCATTTGCAGAGGTCCATACATCGCCGATTGGCTCGTTTGAATCCACATCTCTCTGTTTTACAACCTTTTGTACAGTTGCAAGCTAACAAATCTAGGCAAGCCTCTGGAATTTGATCTAAATTCATAAGTATCGACACCAAACTACAACCATCCAACTTTCACCCCATTTCTGTTTGACATGGTAATGAGGGCTAACAAATGTTTGCCTGTCTCCAAATCAAGGCTTGGTAGTGTGTTCGCTTTACCTGCATGCATAAGGCATCATTAGTTGGAGGCATATTCTCGGGGCTTTTTGATTTCCCAATAATACATTCCTTACCGTATCAGTAGTCTCCGCTTCTTGGTTATACAACTTACAGAGAAACTCTTCACACTCTTTGGTTTTTTTTTGATCAGTTAATTCTCCCTCGCCTAAGACCTCGAGTAGCTTATAATTACCTTTGAATACCCATAGGGAAGATTTCTTTGAAATACCATAGAAATAAGATGTTGTGTCACACCCCGTCAGTGCATGAAATGCTACCAAATGTTTGCGTAACTCTGAAGAAGAGAAGTTTTTCACTACAACAGCATGAACAGGAATGTTTTTTGGCTTTAAAACAGTTCCTGCAATCATCCACAAATGTCTATCTATTTCTGAAAAGAATGACATAAGTAGCAGTTAGACATCAGTATCGGATGCTAAAATGACAATAGAGGCGCAAGCGGATACTTAAGAACAGTGTATGGCATGAAGCAGTACTAATCTAGTGTCTGCCTCTTCATGCGTGGCCTCTAGCGTAGACAATTCTAACATATCATCATTGCATTTCATATCAATTTTATCTACGAACCCCGCGGCAGTAACAACAATTTTCCTAATAAGCGCTTGGAGAATTAATTCTTCTGACAGCATAGCAGCAAGATCTTTCTTGTTTTCTTTCAAAGACAAGATAGCGAAGTTAGTTGGAAGAGGAACGTCTCGATTTTCAACAATCCTTCTAACTTGTTGGTGCCTTTTTGTCCTGCAATAACGAGTTCCGGATTTTATTGATTGGTCCCTGTAGCGATCAAACAGAACATCGATCCTAGAGAAATCGAATTTTGAGTGAGCATCCCCTGCCGACCGGTCACACCCGCCGTGTGCTCGTTGTCATAATCAGGAAATAACGGAAAAAATCCGTGGTCAATTCAGTGTATAAATAATGGACTAACAATTGGTATGAAAAACGTCAGTCAGCATTTCATTCAATGATAAATTATATTTGCTGACAAGGTCATTGTATCGACCATAGAATTTACGAAATGATGACGTTAAACGAGACTGTTGATATTCTTGTTTCATCAACATATGGAATGTTTCTTTCTTTAACAGCTTTAGAACCAACCAGTACCTTGTATAAGGATTCAAATGTTAAAGGATTACTTTTTTCAAAGAATGGTGCAAAGGGACGTTTAATGTACCCGTGTTTTTGTTTGGAATTAAAGGATCTGAAGCAAAACCCTCCAACTGTACTTGACCCAAATGCGCTGCAGATAGTAACGAATCTCTGATGTCTTTTGTGATCACGTTGATTAATTCATCTATTTCGTAGGAGGGGTCAAGCACTTTAAACCTTTCATTGTATTAACTAGCGTTTCCTCAAGCTCTGATTCAAGGACCTGTCGACTCTTTGATACATCCTTGTTAGTGAGTATGTCATCTGGATTCACACGCCCTTCTTACCTGTAGCGTTAAGCCATTGTTGACTTTGATCTGGATCCACTTGATTAAATGTTCCTTGGCTTTTTTGACAACAAAGTTTGAACCCTTGAAAAACCTCAAGCGGAAATCGGTGACAATCAGCCAGATAAACACAACCCCACCTTGCATAATTTATATGGTCGAAATATATATCGAAAGAACCATGGAAGCATGGCCCTGAATGAATACAAATACAAATCCCACAAACTTTCTCTTTCTGATTTTGTAAATTCCAGGAGAATACAAACTTAATCCATATATGACAACCAGAAGAGTACATTTGGATTAGTAATTTCCTCTCTGAAATTTAAAAAATATTCTCTAAACACTGTATTCTGCAGTAGCTCTAAACTAGACCAAATTCCTTCTGTTCATTCATAACATTATTCAATATTTGTAAATGATTAACGTCCTTGGTGTAGCTACGAATAACAAAAAGCTGGGAAGCAGAATCTTCCAAAGAGCTTGGGCAGTGATTTTTACGGGCTCTCATCTCGCGATAATAGTGATTTCCAGCTAGAACATTTTGAGCAGCAACAGGCCCGAGGAATTCACATTCCATCCAGAGTTCATACAAACCAGAACCACTTATATGATTTCCAATACATTTCATGAAAGTCATGGCAATATGGCCACCCCTTTGTGGCACAAGTCTCTCTCTGTATTCTGGAACTGACCATTGTAAATCCATCAACTTGAAGTACAGAGCTTGATCAACTGTTAATACATTATAACATTGACCAAGACGTTCATATATGTACATGCATTTCTGGACAACTGTGTTAAGCGTATCTATTTCATAAGCAGGTGCTTGTACGAAAGGTATGTAACCAACGATAGTGAGATCGGGGTTTATGCTGCTGATTGACAGATTAAAAGCAGACCAAGTAATTGAGACATCTTGTTTGTTTCTTTTCAAATGAAACAGTAGTTCTTTTGCAAACGCATCACAGGATGATTGATCTGCTATATCAGGAGCTTTATAAACATTTAGAGGTACTTCTTTTGGATAAAGAGGCTGTGATTTCCCCTCTATTACAGTGGTTTCTACAATCCTGTATGTCTGAGAAGGTACCTGTAAAGTCTCATTTGTAGATGGAAATATATGTTTTAGGTCAAGGTCATTTCCTAATCCACGTTGCCAACAAGCAATCTGCGTTGCATGAAATGTGTCCTTGCCATCCAGTGTCGAGTCACTAATGTCTATATTATCGGCCGTGAAATGTGTGAAAACATTAGGTTTTTAATTTTATGGTAAAAAATGGTCACTTCTCTCGTCCATAGACTGGAGCCTACTTTCTGCTAGACCTGTGTCTATTCTCAGCACATCCTTATAACTGAGCGTATGACCGGCACTATTGAATAAATTCAAGAGCTGTTTTGATTTTGTTATTTGGTGTAATGTACAAACAGGGCCAATATGCTTTGAAGTCCACTTTTTCCCATCACTTAACCCATAGACAATATCTTGAGCGACACTTAAAGGGTTTTTAGGTCACAGTCTACACCACCGGAAGCAGCCACCAAATAACAATGGTTGACAGAGGACTTGATCCAGGGTCGGATAGTGCCACAATCTCTCTTCTTTGATGCGCCTTCCAGTTTCTTCGAAATGCCTTGATAATACAAAAATATTTTTAGTTATTTATAAAAAAAAAAATTCCACACTTTACTCTTATTTAATGTATACTTCTAATCTTTGCATCATGTTCCAACTATAGGAAAGTAGTCACTATAAAAAAATTTCTACATTTATTTGAAGAATGGATAATTACCTTTTGCCACATGCCAAACATCAAAAAAGTGGTTCTTGTCTTCATGTTCCTCCCTCATATACTTCTTGATCATACCATGTCGGTCGGTGACGAGAGTTTCCACCTGAAGACCTGCATCTTCAAGACGTTGAAGCCCCCTCTTAACCCCTCCAACTCCATGTGCGTGGATCCTGCTACCTCATTACTCTGTAAACCAAAATCAGTTTTAATTAAAGAACATTGATCACTTTGTTAGTATTCCAAACTCTTTTTATATTTGAAAATAATTTTTACATTTTCAAGATTTTTGAAATTTTATGAGCATGTTTTTTTTTTTTGGAACTTATATCACTTGATTTAAAGAACTATTTAAATACAAAAATATATGATTTCTTAGCAAAATTTTAAATACCTGAACCAATTGGAAATCCAGAATCTTTCCACTGCTAAGTTCCATCAACGTGTAAGAACCAAACTTTGCAGTGAAGCCTGGGGAATCGCACCGTGCATCTCCACCCAAGGTCAGCCTTCTTCCCTGGTATTCGTCGAGGAGGGTCTGTTGATGGAAATCCCAGGTGAACACTGACGCTGGTACCACATATGAGGATTGAAGTCTGCTGAATGTTGAAGTTGATATCATTTGTAGATTCAAATGTCGAAACAGTCTAAGGCTCTTAGAGGCGTTGGCTCCACTGAATACAATGGCACCAGCAACCAGCAGATTCGCCCAGGGCATTCCTTGGTGACATCTCTGACTCTCCCAAGTACGAGTATGGCCACTGGCACATGCAGATGATGTTGAAATCATAGTACCACGAGTGTACTTCACCACTGTTTCACATGGACTTCCGCATATAACACAGTTCTGCAAAAGTTGGGCTAACTGAACCTCTGACACTAAAAATTGTCTTTCCTCCTCTGGGGAAACATCACTGTGTAGACGAAATCCCTCTTCACATTCATCGCCACTGTCGTCACTCTCTGGGTCCTCCTTGTCAACAGGGTCATAATCAGGGTCCTCGCGTGCACAATGGTCCTCAATGTCACTCTCAGTGTCACTGTGATGGTCTAGTACAGTCTCTAATGCACACTGTTGGGATAGGTCAGGGGTCAATCCAGCAGCTACACGAAGAGGAATGCCGTCAGACAAAGTGGAACACTGAGTACCGGTGGAAACTGTGGCTTTCTTGTCCATAGATACCTGAATGCGCCTTGTTCTCTGTGGAACTTGAACACTGGCCTGGCACCTTTTTGATACAGTCTTCTTGCACCTGGATGAAGCTTCAGTTTGCCTGGGTTGCTCAGCAGCTGTGCTCTCAGGTTGGAATGAGTCGATAGGCTGAGTAGGCTCCGTTGCTTTCTCACACTGAGGTACAATTGGAAGGGGTTCGGTGTTGCTCTCTGAATCAGTTCCACAGGGTTGCTCAGCAGCTGTGCTCTCAGGTTGGAATGAGTCGATAGGCTGAGTAGGCTCTGTTCCTTTCTCACACTGAAGTACAATTGGAAGGGGCCCGGTGTTGCTCTCTGAATCAGTTCCACTGGGTTGCTCAGCTGCTGTAGAGTTCTGTTCTTGTGTGTCGGTAGGCTCCAATGCTTTCTCAGGCTGTGGTGTAGTCTCCAGGGGTGCAATGTTCTCTGAATTTGGATGCCGAAGTTCCAATTCTTGTAGAGCATGATGTATGATCTGAAATAATTTATACTTGCATAGAAAAATATCTAAATCATTTGAAACATATATTAAACATAATTTACCCTTAGGCTTTGATCTTACCCCTGGGTCCGTGTAAAACAATGAATGAATGATGATTTATTTTATTTCTGAATATTCAAATCAACCACTTGACTTGG
The DNA here is from genome assembly GCF_032062105.1 of Saccostrea cuccullata. NCBI lineage: Eukaryota > Metazoa > Mollusca > Bivalvia > Ostreida > Ostreidae > Saccostrea > Saccostrea cuccullata. The sequence continues at coordinate 25,391 of NW_026937275.1, forward strand.
TTGAATACACCTTTAACACTGTTTAACAAATTTTGATAATTTTTTTCTATTATAACAAAAAGTAATCATATTTTTTTTTTTCATGTTAATCGAAACAGCCCTACACTTGTGACCGGACCCCCCCCCCACTCCCATTCATGCAGTATATTTTCTGATTTCTAATTCTATGTAGAAGTAGTGTTATGGTTCATAGAGCAACCCCTCTTTTTGAATATTTAAAAAAAAAACTTCAGCGAATGCAGCAAGTAACAGTTTAAAAAAAATACTAACAAATGTTACCACAAAGTGACCAAGTACCAGTGTACTGAAATACAAGAATTTATGAATGAAAACTAAGTTATTTCCAAATAAAATTATAATAAGGGCCTACTATAAAGTGTTATACATATCCAATTCTAGTTCCTAAAAAATAGAGTAATTTACTTACATCAGCCTTCTGGCGCTTCATGTAGGCCCCTCGGGGTCTGGGGGAAGGACAAGGGAAATGGCGGCATTTTCGCTGGGGATGGGAAGAGGGACGTCTGGCACAGCGTCTTCTTTCAGTCGAATCCGAGCCCCAGCATAGCCAAACTGTTCCAAATTGGCAGGATCCCTTAGAATTTGATGTTTGGAAAAGTGGTCCGAGCACAAACGATGGTTTTTTGTCGGCACAAACCCCTGACGCTTGCAAAAAAATGTCCATGTTTTCCTCCGACCAGTGTCCTTCGGGAACGTAAAAAAACTCTTACCACACCCCTTCTTGTGCACGTTGTTACACCCGTAAGCAGCACAATACACCATTGTAACAATTTTAAGTCCACTTATCACTAATTTGTTTGCTAACGGATCTTAATTGACCCGTTATGTAAACACAACAAGCGCTTTCTCGCCTTCTCGGTTGACCGGAATTGACACCTATGACGTCACAGCAATGGCGCGTGAAATCTCGATGAAAATATGCATATTGAGAATTTTGAACTTTGAATTGCAAAAACAACGAATTTATACATTTTTGGTAAAAGAAAATTTTATTTTTGCTTTTAATAGCATATAATTATTGTTATATCAAAAAATAAAGTGTGGTGATAAAAATCCTTTAATACTTTCTTTTGTCTAGTGCATACCGGATGCCCTTCGCTGGAAGCAATTTCAAAAAGTTCTTGCCCGCCATAAAGAAGATTTCAATAAATGAGAACACTTTCTGGAACACAGTCAATGGCATCGTCCTCAATCACGTTTAAAACTATATGCCCACTTCTATCTTGCAGATCTGATCTTAATTTCAATGTAACATGTAAAGTTCTTGAAAAGACTTTTGTGTGGGCTTATAACATGGCATGGTGAGAAATTTATCATCTGAGATACCTTGTCCCTCATTGAATATTTCTCCAAAATGAGATGCAGACCAAGTATGTGGCATTAGAAGCGTTTCGCGTTCAGAGATTGTTCTATCCATAGGACAGACAAACTGAAAGATACTTTTCACCTTTATTTATAGGTTATCTTTGAATGTCGATCTTCGAGTAATGTAAGACTGAGGAATTTCAGACCCAATCTCATCAGTCTAGAGTATTTATTCCAGATATCAGAAAGCTGCAAAACTTGGGGCTTATTCCCTGCTTATTCAAGCTCACGAACAAGAACAATCATGGGACTCTCTCTGTTTTCTGCGTTTCATACTAGAATGCATTCATACATTTTAAATGGTATTTACCCTCTGCAGCAATCAAATCGCTAACATTCCCTACTTTAACTCGCAATGCCTAGTCATATTTGGCATTCTGTAAGACCATGTCACTAACAGAAAAGGTTGTAAAGTTGAATAGCTTTTCTCGATTCTGTTTTTGACAAAACATACATAACTCCCAATCTTTAGGAGAAATGACTTTCTCGATGAAGAGGAGAGATTGGAAGACGTAGAAGTAGACAGTAATTTCTTTGAATCTGTATTCGACCTTGAAATATCTTCAAGGACAATAGCTTTTGTTTCTATTGCTTTAATAGATTTTGGATGAATAAATTCACTGTGACATTTCCTGTGACAGAGTACTCTTTCAGCTGAACCCAGCTGCTCAATTCTATCAATGGCATCATAATTTTTAGCTTCTTTAACTTTTTTACAACGAAATGCTCTCTCCATTAATGTTTCTATCGACTTTCTGCATTTTAACTCTAAAACATCTGGTTTTCTTTCTGATATATCACACACAAATCGGTCTTAATAATTCAGTCATATTGAAGCCCCATCAATGAATTGTTTTAAACACAATATCATTTATCTATAAGCTAGGTATAACTCTTATTCATGACGTAATGTATTGCGTATAACTTTTATTCATGACATAATGTATTACGTCTATTAAAATTTGTTAGTTCGAACATGAATTCAGTGTTCGGACTGTTAATGTTAAATGCATATTACTTTGATTTTTTATTTTATTATGTTAATTTCTTTTTAAAAAATTGAATTATATATCTTTGTTCTATTGAATATGATTCCACGCAAATAACAAATCTAACATTTATGAACATGCATGCTTGCAAAAATCCTTAACAAAGTATAGCAAAGAAATAAAAATCAAAAAACAAAAAAAGAAAATCCGAATTATTGGATGAAACGGCTGAATTCTTTCACTAAAGTACTGCATCAAGTAATGAATTACATTGTATATTCTTTTGCCAATGCGTTTTAAGAAGCAGAGCTTTTTTTTTAATTTTGGGATAAAAGTCTGTGGAGCTATGCAAACATTAGTAATAAATTCTTTCTTGGAAAGGACAGAAATCAAAAGGAAATAAAACTCGTCCCATGATCAGAGGTATTCTAAGTAAGCTGAACGATGTATAAATTTCCCTCGTTTTTTTCTAAAGAGGATTTCTTTAAAGGCAATTGAGGAATGTATCGTCTTCTCAAGAATATTTATCTTGGGTGGTGGTTATGGACCTGGATAACTGAATCCTCAATTGATAGAGCACCTAACAAGTGAGGATTGGGGTCTCAGATTTCATTCAAGGTTAATTCTTACATTTTTCTCCTTTTTAGCTTTGGTGCCTTGAAAATTGAGTACCATTGAAATGAAAAGTAAACTTCTAGGAGCAAAGGTAACTTCTTTGTGTAGCAGTGGATGCGCAAACAAAAAGCTAGGAAGAAAGTGCTTTGGTAGTGGGTATCGTTTTACTTAGCTCCGTTAGTAAAGCACTGGATTGGTGATAGCAAGAGCATTATTTAAATAGCAACTCTTTGTGTAATAATAGCTGATAGCTAATATTCAATTCTGAATTTAAAAAATACACTTTTCTAAAGGAACAAACACAGAAAAATGTCATCTCCAAACTTATATTCGCATATGCAAAGCCCCGTGGGGATTCGGGTTAGAATGGGTCCTCAGTACCCCCTTGCTTGTCGTAAAAGGCGACTAAATGGGGCGGTCCTTTGGATGAGACCGTATAAACCGAGGCCCCGTGTCACAGCAGGTTAGGCATGATAAAGATCCCTCCGTGCTCAAAGGCCGTAAGTGCCGAGCATAGGCCTAAATTTGCAGCCCTTCACCGGCAATTGTGACGTCTATATATCACTGAAATATTCTGGAGAGAGACGTTAAACATTATACAATCAATTAATCAATCGCATATACAAATGGCAGCATCAAATTATATCCGCGGTATCCTGAAAACACATTGATTTATTTTATTTTATTTAACTTACCATCAAAATATCTTGCTTAATCATGATTCTGTTCATATGGAAATCATGCTTGTGTAAATATCGAAGTAATCCGTTGTCATGTCACTTGAGAATGCAAAGTCGGATTATGCTCTTTCGTTTCTTTAAGAGAGATTTTAATCATCGTCATCGTAAAATCTGTAAAGCACTAGAAAAACTCAGCAAAATAAATTTATCTTGTGAGGAAGTCAGAAAGGTTACCACAAATGAAAAAGCCGAGATATGTAAGAGGCTATCTAGCACCTGAAGTATCCAAACTGTACCCGTGAGACTGAACAGTTTAATGGAAAAAAGGCAGCTCTGAAGTGTTGTTTTTTTTTTTTAGATTTTCTTAACAAACTTTATGTTAAAAAGGGTAAGAATAAAGAAAACAGTATTTAATGTACAAGTGAGAGTCAAAGGAACAATGAAAGTGACAATGTTTTGAGTTTGGTTTTCAACGAAACACAGATATTTTCCATAACCGATGTTACCTTCTAAAACAAACGTTAAAACCACATTAGTACCAATTACAAGTAAGGGTATGGAATAGCAAAAGATTGTGTAATAAGCAAATGACACCCTGATATTTTGATCAAGATTATTTCCATTGAATCTTTGTAAAGCAAATGTTCTGAACATATGAAAAGAACAGATAAACAGGGAACAGCACAGGGAAAGCCAGAAATAGTGCAACATTACACCCATTATCTGACACAGCAAGGTCGATCTTTGCACAATATTGGCTGCTGTATACGTTACTTGCATACAGAAAAGAGAAAAAGTTGTGCTCATTATATTTAAACCTGGGAGTGTGCGCAATCCGGGAACTTTCATGTAAATTACAAACAAAATAAACAAGGATACGATGCTTATAATGTTTAAAACAGTTGTAAAGATTTCCAGGGTTTCTGTGTATTCGTGCGGAACACTTTTGATATAGTATTCGTCTGACTTGACACAAACTCGATATCTCCCGTTAAAATCTCTCACATATTCGCCTATGTAGAAGTGTTCTTTAGTCTTTTTTAAAGAAATATAACCCCCCTCGCTGTCAACTTCAACTTCGCTTGTGTTAAACATTCTCTGACGACATAAAAGTAAATTACTTACATAAACTAAAGTTGATGGAGTTATATAAAGCAGCGATCTATATTTTTGATCGATGAATAGTTCATGTTTATTGGGTAGTAAATATTTTTCCGATTTCAAAGATTTGCTGAAGTTTGACAAGCTTATGCCTTTAAGCTCAATTGAAATGTATTTATCGTCGTCTTGTGCTTTAACGTTCACGGCCAAATTGGCTGGTAAGTCTATGAGATATCTTTCTACATTATCCCTATCAAACGATTTAAGGTAAGTCAATTCAAAATATAAGTTCGCTTGCAGTGTAAGCTGAAAATACCCCTCACTGAATGATGATACAATGGGATCTATTGGTAGAAAGAAATATTCGCTGAAAACAATAGTGCTGGTGATTGAAAGTCGTAGACTTAAGTTTTTTCCAACAGATTTACCAGCTAGCCCAATAAGTCTGTTGGTATCATTGTTTGTTGATGTAACGTTTAGTTCACATAGTATGTATAGTGCATAGGTAATTTGTTGTGGATGTCGTATGACAGGTACACATTCTTCTCCAACGAAAATCCTTCCGGGATAACATACATAGTCCATATTCTGGAATAAAATAATATTTTTATTGCTAAAGCCACAAAAGGAAATATCATACAATTATGGCCGTTAGATGAGGTCAACCCCTATATATACAGACCTCAGAAAAGTCATATCGACCGAGCACGCGAGATCAGTTTACTTTGGCTAGGGTGTATATAATTATCCTAAGGATTGTACCAATTCAAAATGCCACAATAACCGGTACTAATTTTCTTCTTTATCAGATGAAAGAAATATTTCAAATCGATCTGTTTTTATGCCCCCGTAAACGAAGTTTCGGGGGAATATAGTTTTTGTCGTGTCTGTCTGTCTGTCTGTCTCTCTGTTTGTCTGTTTGTTCGCAAAAACTTTAACCTTGCCCATAACTTTTGATTTAGTGGAGCTATGACTTTCATATTTAAAATGTGTATTCCTTGTGACAAGACCTTTCTTTGGGTACCACCAAATTAGACCTTTTGACCTTGACCTTGGAGTTTGTCCCACTTTTACATGAAAATTTTAAAATTTTACTTTGGCCATATCTTTTGAACAGTAAATAACAGGACATTTATACTTCACATATGTAAAGTTTGTTAAAAGAACTTTCACTGGATACCAACAACTTTGACCCTTTGACCTTGACCTTGTAGATTTTCTTACTTGTGAAAAATTTTTAACTTTGGCCATAACTTTTGTACGGTAGAGAATGGGGCTTTCATACTTCATACATGTAATTCTTGTGAGAAGACCCTTCATTGGATACAAGAACTATTTCCCTATTGACCTATTTCAAAAAGCAAACCTTGACCATAACTTTTAAAGAGTTAGGGCTAGTGCTTTCATACTTTACATATTTGATCATTATGACACGACCTTTCATTTCATAACAATAACTTTGATTCTTTGATCTTGACCTTGGAGTTTGACCTACTTTTTTAAGAAATTGAACGTTGACCATACCTTCTGAACGGTTAGGGCTAGGGCTTTCATGCTCTACAGAAGTATTTTATGCCGCAAGTCCTTTCATTTGATACTAATTACATTGACCTTTTGACCTTGACCTTGGAGATTTTTGTAATTATTAAAAAACTTTAACATTAGCTTACTTTCAAATTTTACAATTGTTTTCCAGTGAGAATACCCTACTTTTGGTACCAATTAATTAAATTTGCATTTAAGAAAAGCTTAATTTTTGCTATGTTGCCATACGGGGGCATCAGTGTTTACAAACACATCTTGTTATGAAAGGCATTGTTATGTTATTTGTGCTATGACTTCAAACTCACGAATAGCAGCTGCAGTATATGATTTAAACACATTTAAAAAATCAAACTATTGTGAGGTCAGCATTATTGTTTTTATTGTTATCTTTCTGTATCTTCTCATTCTCATCTCTTGTTTTGATCCCCAATTTTGAAACCATCCTCACCATGGGCGTCATGATTTTAACAACCTTGAATCAACACCCTGTAACTAATTTCTTAGCAATTTAAACTTTTTGGGTTCGTGGGTTTTGAGATTTTAAAAATATTGTTTCCCCTTGAATAAGGGAATGAACTTGGTGCTTGATGCTTGTTGTCATGTTTAGGTAAAATTGACACAGAAGTTCTTTAAAAGAAATCCAAAATGTAAAAAAAAAATTAACAGAAGGACGAACAGATAGCCAAACGGACTAATGAAAATATGTGACCTGAAATGCTCACTTAAGCTTCTGCTTAGATGAGCTAATAGTCATATAAATACGAGGGTTGTTATAAAAGTTCATGGACGGTGTCGTTCAATCTTCGTTGTGTTACTTAGTACAACATAAAATAATAACAATAAAATATGTAAAAATATTTGTTTTGTTGATGTGCAAAGTTTCATTCCATTCGATAAAACATAAATCAATTTACTTAATTTTAAAATTAACATGTTTTGTTCTCGCGGAGCACACTTAACAGCAATGTAACCTCAAAACATAGCGTCAAGAATTTAAAAAAATACTATCCCAATACATTTCACACAGTTATCCAATATCTATTAATTAAAAACATTTTTCTAATACTTAACATTAAATTTATATTTTAACATTATTTTCTATGTAATTTTTTGATTTTTATCATTACTTCACTCTGCTTTCATAGGATTAGCAAATCTGAAGCGCACATGTCTTTATAACAGACATTTTTCCATAGGGACTACGGACAACATGTGTTGAGAAAAGCTCACTATGGCTTTCAGCTCAGGTGAGCTAACAGTAATACCGTATAAGTGGAAATTTTAGCGAGACGCAAATTTAGCTATTTGTCCTTAAAAATTAGTATTTTATTTTTAGCGAGAAGAAATGTTATCGATTTTAAAGTGCTCACTTAAGAAGCTATAACAAATAAATCGCAGTTAATTTTTTAACGATATTTCATTAAAGCGATTTCAGTATCCTTGCTCATAATGCCAACATTAAATTCTCGCTAAAAATTCGGCTTATACGGTAATGATATCATCTAAACTGTTTAAATCAATTCAATTTAAAATAAATTAATAATTGCACCTTCCTCATTTTTAAGTGAATATTAAAGAACTTTATTCGGTAGTAACCAATATTTGCCCCCAAAATCAAACTTTGTAAAATTTAATTATGTTTTAAAACAAGGGGATCCATGCTGACTTCAAAACACTGAATGTTTTCGTCAGCAATGACGTCATATTTTTGAAATGACGTAAGAAAAATGACGTAAATCTAAAGTTTCCATGATTTCTATAGAAAAATGTAAAAATTCCGTCAATATTTTGAGTTAAAATCACCGAGCGCAGGTGTGTTCAGGCTCATTATTTTGATATAATGTGTAGAATAATAATATCAATTAAATATGCAAATATTGTTCCTGGACAGACATGCGCTCAATAAATTCTATAAATAAAATTGTTGAAATTTTGTCAACTTTGTCCTTTTTCTTAGAAATAATGCAAAATCCGACGGGTGTGTGACGTCATAAATTAAAAAGAATTGTCAATAACCTACCTTGAAATTATAAAATGTTTTGTTAATTTATATTTTTATACAATTTATACAATACAACACGTTTAAAGAATTTTTCAAAATTTAATTTTTGTTGGGGTAAAGATATGCAATATACCGAATATAGTTCTTGTCTTGAATAACAATGATATATTTACCTTGACTTTTCTTTTAAATAGTTGCTGATTTATGCCTATCTTCGGAAAATATAATTCTCGCATTAATGGATTCATAAATGTTGCTGTTGTGGTCCCGTAATTCGGCTGACAGACAGTTATTGTTGAGAGAGTTTTAATCTTTTGTTTTTCATACCCCTCACAATGAGAACAAAACTGGTTTCTAAACGGATGAACTGAAGGGTGATTTCTAACATCTGGTAGAGCCAAACAGGCGTTTACAAAATTTACATCCAAAGTATTTGATTCATTGCAAACTTGTATGTCAGCAATTTCATTTAAATTACACATTAGACAAAATTCGTTTTTATATATTCCGAGAGGCACGGATGCTTGGGAACTGGACTTTTCACACATCCATTTTACAATCCCTTCTCCTTCATCACGTGGACAGTTCCATGTTGAAACTGACGCTTTGTCATCACATGTGATCAATTCGGATGTCTCATGGAATACATCACACATTTGAGTCTTAGCTTGCTGAATAAGTTGACTGAACTTCATTAGATACATAAAACTGAATTGGAATTCGCAAATAACGTTGAGGTCAACAATCTGATAGGGATCGTGTTGTAGAATGTGATCTTCCACTGTATAATTTGTATTACACAGAAAACAGAAAATGTTTCTGTAAGTTATGTTTCCTGACAAGATTAAAATATTATAATCATAAGGATTTTCTTCGCACAATTGTTTGACTTTTCTATACTCAGTTGATTTTTTAAGTTCCATACTATTTTCATAACATTTTGAGACAACAAGAACACTCCCCTCTTTTTCAATTGTAGGAAATGGGTAGCCTTTGTCGACGCAGTCCACCGGATGAAGAAATGCTGTGTCGATGCAACAAGTGCACTTTCCACGAAATAGACAGGAAAAGGAGCAATCACATTGTCCTACTTCAGTCAGGTTTCGAACACTCTTCGATAGAAGATCTCGTCGACAGAGGCGGTAGGGATTAATTGCTGCTATCGTGTTCGAAAGCTGAACAAGATCTACATCATTGTTCTGTTCCACTGTTTCAAATGGAAAATGAATATCACTCTTGATAGAATCTCTTATCATTCTAAGAATAGCATCACTGCTGAAGGTTGAGTTACGAAACGTAATGTGGAATCTTTTCCTGTTGTGCTTGCCATGTAAGTAAAGTTCCACTATACTTGTTGAAAAGTCAGAGAAATGATAACGTAATGTACCTTTAAAATCATTGCCATGCCTTGAGTCAGTTGTCTCGAGAGTCCGTGTAGGAATGTTACATTGGAAACAATAGAAATTTTTATACGGATATGTGACTGTTGATATAGACCTTTGTTGACATTTTTGAATTATTTTATGGTTTTGTGATGAACAGGAGTCTACATAAGGTCCATTTCTGTTAAACTCTTTCAATTTGCACAAATAGCAAAAAATATTCTTATGAAGTCTAAACTGATGGAGGTAAGAGGACGTGCAGGCGACCTCTAAATCTTTATCATTCGGACAAGGGTGATTGAAATAGGTAAATGGATACAAAAATATCGGTTGGATGATTTCCTCCATACTAACTGGCGGAGAATACAGGACAGTTGATTGGAAGGTTTTTGATAGCAGTTTTAATTGTTCGAAAGATTCAATAAAATTGACAAATGAAATATAGTGTAATTCCATGGACAAATCCCAATCGACTAGATTAAGATCGATTTCTCCGTGACAATATGCACAGAAAATATTCCGATAAGAAAGGTTACTTATTAAAGAGCTTACTGGAATATTAAAATCAAAACCGGCGGACACATTTTCACATTTTTGTTTTTCTTTTTCTGAAGCAGATTCGGGACAGGTTGTAATTATCACATACAAGGGCTCGAGAGTTTGTTCCTCTTTCATTTCCATGTGAACGTGAGGTGTATCTAAAATGGCTAATGGTCTTTGAAAGTATTTATCAGGACAACAATTCAAGTCCTGAAAGCAGGAATCTTCACAGGAACAAGGCGGACAACGCTCTAGAGTCATGTGAGGTTCATAATTTGTTGTACCTGGCCAGTCCAAACACATGTTCTTTTCTCCACAGGCTTCAATATAAATTGTCATCAGCCGTGATAGATTGAATCCAGAGGTTAGACAAATTACCGACAAAAACCACACAGCCGCTGATTTCTTCATTGTTCCTGCTATGTGTTTATTTCACAATGAAATATGTAATAATTGTATAATATATATTTTTAAAAAAATTGTCTACACTGCTTGATTTCCTTCTTAAGAGGTCTCTCAATTTATATACATGTTATTTTCAGTATAACACTTTTTTAATTGCAAATCAAACTGTAGCACCAAAAAATTAAAATCCCTGTTTCAACTTTTGTCTTTCTTAAATTATAACTATCGATGTTTCCATATATACCCAAATTGTTGTTTAAATAAGCTGGAGTAAATTTTTGCAATTGTAAGTCATCTTCAAGGTCGATGGTATGAACGGTAGAAATCGTACAATAGTTTATTTTAACGATCTAAAATTTGGTGTTATCTACACGTCGACGTGGACAGTGCAAGGTCTAGTTTCCAAATAATTGATAAAAAAAAAAAAACAACCAATTAATAACAACAATTAAATAGACAATAAAAATGGTAAGTTTTTCTAAACAGATAAACCTTTGAATTTTGTACGAATATTCTATTTCAAAAATGTGAATTTTACTCCGTGATATTGAATTTAGACGTTTACCTGTTAGATTTTAACCTGATTTTCATGGTGGCATATTTCTGCCCCCCCCCCCCCCCCTACATTCAATAAAAAATAATGCTAACATGCAAGAAATATATGTCTACATGCAAGATAAATAATTATGATGACATGCAAGTTACACATCTTATAAGAGAATATGATTTTTATGGTGGCATATTATGCCATTCTCATAACTTTTTGTTAACATCGCATATCATGCCAAGTCATGATAACGTTTTCTCTAAGTCTTGACAACTCTCCGGTTTGTCAACAAACATAAACTTTATATCTTGTCCACTTAAGTTGACATAACTTGCATGTTGACATAAATATGCTGCATGTCTACATAATTATGTATACACCTAAGTCCCGTGTCGCTGTCATAAAAAAGATCCCTCACTGCTTAATGGACCTGCGTGTCGAGAATACATAAAAAAAAATCAGCTTGCCACAGGCTTGTGGTGTTGTCTCCATATGAGTTAAAAAAAAATCTTGAGAGAGAGAGAGAGAGAGAGAGAGAGAGAGAGAGAGAGAGAGAGAGAGAGATGTCAAACAAGAAACATACTCACAAGTCAATTCTCATGTATTCCAATTCTAGACAGAGAAACAAATGTCCTATACACGCGAAGATAGTAGTCAGATGATAAATCTATGAAGTCTAATATTTTCTGTAGACGCATGTAAAACGTGAATTCAAAATGAAAGTTTTAGAAAATAACTGACAAAGTTAATAACATTCTTTTTCAAAATCTAATATTTACTTAAACCCCATCGATGTGAGACAACGCCTAAGACAACTACAATCACCTACAAATTGTCTCCTAATTGTCTTATATATATGTAAATTTATATGATCAGGTAAATATCAGGTAACGTCTAACATCTTATCCCTTCACCTACTCCTTTTTCAATCTAAGTAAGACTAAAACGTGACAGACTTTAAAACATGACGGACTCTAACGTAATGACCTTCAAAAATATATTTTGTAGGTTCCAGATAACAGATAACAGACATAGTGACAAAAACAGCATACTTCTTGCTTCTAAAGATCTTTATTTAACTGTTTATTTGAAGAACTCGATTTAAATTCCACAGAACAAAAACTTTTCAAAAAATATCCCTTAATTATAAATATTAAAAAATGAAGAAAAAAAGCAGCGTACCAGGCTATTCCCTAGAAGGCTTCTCAGTCTCTCACATGTTGCTTCCAAGACGCCCGCCTGGTGCAGTGGTTGAAGCAACTGCTCTAGAGTAAAGTTCTAGAGCTCGGAGTAAGTTTTTTTTTTTTTTTTTTATAAATATTTTCGGTTTTCATATATATTCATCAAAATTTGGAACAATATAAATCACACGCTCTGCAAATATTAGAAAAAAAAATGAAAAACAATTAGGCCTTATAATGCCCTTTAACAAAATAGATATATGTGAAGGGAAAAGGAAATTAAAAAGCTACAATAGGAGATGTTTAATAATCTCTTTTTTTAATTTCCCGCTATTTTATCAGTAATCGAAACCATATATCAGATATACCCCAATGGGTCTCATTTTTCATATCCTGCTCTCTACGATTTAATATTTACTAGCTTTCATATAGATTTGTTTTTACTTATGTGGTGGTATCAAAGGTGCTTGAACTCAGATTTGAAGTTAACCTTTTTATCAAAGTTTCGGTATAAAATCACGACTTATACATTGTCATAGTATTCCACTCTGAGATATAGTGAAAAATGTATTTCATCATGTAATTATAATCTAATTGTATAAAAATACTTGACTTTAATCAAGAAAATATAGAGTATAAATGTAAGAAAGAAAAAAAAAACACCGCTGCAATATTGTTAGTCAGTGTACATTAACAATAACACTTTGTGTCCTGTTCACAAACAATTTTGCGTTTCATACTTCTGTATTATTTTGTGGTGCTATCCATTATGACGCCATAATCACTTTCAACTTTCTTTTTCCTCTACTATATGACTTTAGCAGAATAATAGGGAAAATATGGTAATTCATGGCATTCAATTTGAAGTCATATGAAAAGTAATCCCGATACCTATATTATATTTGATATTATTTTAAAGAAGAATCCATGAACATACAAATTACTGTTTTCTTAGAGACTGTAGATAATCTGGATACATTTTCTTTGTTAAATAGGAAAAAAATTCCAACATTCATGACTGATTTTCTTAATTTTTTATTGAAAACGACAGTTTAAAGTATGGTTTTTTCATGTTATTTACCTACAAATTATAACCCGAAACACCTTATTTGACCAAGCTAAAGTTATAAAGCATCATTAAAGGAATTTATTCCTCAAATTTGGTAAAGTTGTTGGCATCTTTCTTTTACAAGATCTTAACGTAGTATCTTGGTAAGGAGTACAGAAAATGTGCTTGGTGTACATGTGTAACATAAAATGTAATAAAGATCTCACAGGTGGTAATCTATCAAATTAGACATACTATGTTAAAGTTAAATCAAACAGTTCTTGTCTCACAGAAATCTGATAATTTTTTTCCGTAACAGTTGCATAAATCAGTAACAAAGTACGCGTGCTAAAACTTGCAAAATGAATCTTAAAAATCCTTATTTATTTGGCGAATTTTGAGTATCGTATTCGATTCGTTTTTACTCTATATGGCATTGAAATTAAACATTTTGTTCAATAAACAGCATAATTATTATATTAGAAATGTACACACTACCAGCAATTGAATTTATTATTAGTGTTATGGTGATGTTCTCTTTTTTCCCCTAAGAAAATAATGAAATCAGGAGCTTAAACCACAAAGTATGAAAATAGATTGTTTCATTGAAATTTTATTCTGTGATAATCTAGAATCTGGGGTTTTAAACACGATTTATATTTTCTAATAATATGTTTTCTAGTTTTCTTTTTTTTTTTATCTTATCTTTTCATGTACAACATCTAACTTTGGCGTTATATATACAGTAATGATATGACGATAACATAATTTAAATGAAGATATATGTACATTATTGGAAAAAATCAAGTAAAATAAACTCAACTGAGAATCTTGGGAAATATTATCATTGGACAGTTAAGAACATAAATACCTAAAGTTTTCGCTTTAGCTATTTCTGCGATTAAATTGTCTAAATAATAATGTCCTATTAAATTAGAAACACTTATTTTAAAATGAAAATTTAAGAGAAATTAGGGAGAGATTACTCACGTGTAAATATTAGCTTTATTCATTGTATTGATTTATCCGGTGTAAAGTCATTCAGATTTTATTCCAATTCATCATTTTGTCGCCTTCAATGAGGACTACTTATCTTCCAATATTGATTTCTTTCAAAATATTAATCAAAATATTAAACCAAAAATTGGAATATGAATCAATGTAACAGTCCTTAATTCAAAAGCTTAGAATTTCCCCCCGCTTTTGTTCGATTTTACAGACAATATGACTTCAGACATTGCCATAATTATTTCGTGTGTTGTTTGTGAATAACTAAATTTTGGCCTGTTCCGAGATCTGATTTTTGCAGTTTTAAATTCTGAATATGTTTGAAATAAATGATGATAATTTAAAACAAAAATTATACAAATCCTTTGGATTTATTGTTAAATTATATCTACCGAATTTAATTAGCATGTGACGTTAAACAAAAAAGATATGACAGGAATCTACGAACTTTTCGGATAACCCTTGTATTTCATATATCTTAATATATATAAATATTTTATAAATAGGTGATGGGCAAAACATGAAAGAGTAGAACTTGATAACTTGTCAGAATGGATAAGGAAGGATATGGAGATAACGAACAGTATACAATCTCAAATTCCATAAAACAATACAAAATAAGAGTGGAGCAAACACGGACCCCTAAAATATCAGTGGTGGGATCAGATGCCATGGAGGAGTGAGCACCCCCTGCCGACCGGTCACACCCGCCGTGTGCTCCTTGTCATGATCAGGAAATAACAGAAAAAATCCGTCGTCAATTCAGTGTATGAAAAAAGGACTAACAATTGGCATGAAAAACGTCAGTCAGCATTTGACTCAACGTTAAACTGTATTTGCTGTCAAGGTCATTGTATCGACCATAGAACGAAATAATGACTTAAAACGAGACTGCTGATATTCTTGTTTCGTCAACTTGCTTGTCAATAATTTACCTCGTTTTAGAAATTGTTAATACGTAGATCATGCTCTTGCGTATCGAATTAACTGAGATATATATACTCCGTATGCAGATAATAAAGGTATATTGCTGCATAAGTAAGGGAAGTTGACGATAGAAAAGTTAAAGTAATCACGTTTATCATATACATTTTGTAGCTTGCTTCTCATGGGTACCAACGGCGCCCCGTTATAAGTAGATTTATTTTTGTATTCATTTGAAGCAGAACTTGTCCAAAAATTTCATACATGATAAGAAGAAAACTCGACATTTAGATATATCGACGATGTATTTCAATTTACAATGGTTATTTCAGTGTTTATGACGATGGGATATATTCCAGTAAACTTGGAATAAAAGATGCCACAGAGTCTGGCACATCTGTTTCCTAATTAGATATTTTACTTGTAAAAGATGTAAGTGTTAATCTAACAACCAAGCTTTATAATTATCACTTTAAAGGTACATATTTACATTAGCTGTGTTTTTTCTACTAAGCAAACATTGAAATTGATTTGAATACCATTTTCGTGTAAACTCACGCGTAGAAATATAAAGGGAGAAACTTGCGTTAACGTGACGTCACAATCAGACTGCAGCGACGTTGATAAAAATGCAACGATATAGGGCAGCGAAAATTTCAAATAATAAGTATATTTTATTTGCTTCCAAACACGTAAAATGTAAATTTAAGGAATGTTTTTTTAAGCTAAGTTTAGTGTGAATTATTGGTGTGAGAATCACACAGACTTGCACGTAGGCATATTTCACGAAGCTCTAGCGCTTCATGAAATATGCCTACGTGACAAGTCTGTGTGATTCACACACCAATAACTCACATAAAACTTTAAAAAAATTCCTTAATTGACACATATTTGAAGTCATTTCGTGCGATTGTTATCTGTTAATATTCTGCCCTCATGATCTCCAAATTTTACTCTGTTTGGTAGTAATATTTGCAAGTGACTTGTGCAGTTTGAAAAAAAAGCGTGTTATTTATAGTGCCATGTTTAATGTTGCTTGCTACTATGTGGTAATGATATTCATCATATTTATAGCCATGAAAGAGTCTGGTAGTTTAATAGGGGCATTTTTGATGGTCACATTTGTTTGTCAGCCTCGAAAAATGATGCCGTTCAATTGTTTTTACCGTTTACCAAGACATTAAAGGTTTTTCCTTTGTTTGCCTACTTTTTAGCCGAATACAGTCTTTCTTTATAACCTGAGTTGCTTTTACGTCTTTAATATCGTTCTTTTCTTTTTCCCAGTCTATAACATCTTCGTGAGTTAAAGCCTAGAAAAACTTTGTCGAAAACTGTATTGATAGATTTTCTGTCCCTTCTGCATACCGAGTAGTGCTAATTACATGTAGTGTTCAGTAAGGTAAACTACCTGCTATACTTTTGATTTTCAATGTTCAAGATCAGATAATTTGATACCCGCAGTAAGTTGTATTCAGTTGCGGCAGATGATCCACAATACCTAAATCACAAATTCAACAGCATACAGCGCTTCAGAAAAATAAGCAAATAACACTACTGGCTTTTAAAACCCCTGTCCGTATGAAAATCCACTGTCTTTCTCTGTATCCTACAGCATTTTCACAGTAATCTACGGTATATCTACAGTATGCTACGGTATGCTAGCTCTGTATATACAGTAAATCTCTGTATGCCACTGTATGTACCTACAGCATGCCACAGTTACATACAGTAGGCCCCGATACGCCTACAGTATGCCACTGTATGGCTACTGTTTCCTACAGACAACTACGGTAAACCCCAGTATATGCCCCAGTACGCCCCTGTATATGTTCATTGAAGCAAAAAGAAGAAGTTTACAAACTCCCAGAGCACTGTACGGTTACCTAAGATGTGGGATTATCAATTTAGTACACAGAGTTACTTACCTAAGAAATTTTTGAACATTATTTTAAACACATAGTATTTTTTTTAATTTGTTGAGAGACTTATTGTGTTCTTTTATAACTCTGAAATAACTATTAAAAATTAATTAATCATTGCTTCAAACATTATTTATCTATCAATTTTTAAAATTAATTATTTAATTATTCTTTGGTTTGATTTATTAGTTAATTAATTAATTTATTTATTTTGCGAACACTTATTTAATCCTTAAAATACTTTGAGTGACTTGTAACTTTTGTGAAAAAAACAAAAACAAAACACAGCCGGGGTAATTCTTGTTTTATTTTTAACTTATTGATGTTCTTTTAAAAAAGAATTAATCTTATTAATTGCATGTAATCAATCATTGCATAAAAACTTTGTTCTTATTTCTAAATTGAATATACAAACAAAATTATTAATTTTATACCCGAAAGTTGGATCTATTTGGCTAATTTTATGTAAACAATTTTACGCTAAAATGTGTTTCAAAGTCTTTTTGAAGCATATTTAAACTACTTTTAATTATTTTATTTCCGTGTTGGATATCAAAATAATCGTCTCATTATGCACAATCTTAACCCGTCAATAGCTTTTTTGATACTTTTATTTTGTTTTGATTGAAAAAATTCGGTTCTCTCACAAAGAGAAAATGTTATTTCAAACAGCCTCAGATAGGACACGGTCCCTCTCTGTCACAAAATAAACAACGTATAGTGGTCAGTGAAAAAGACAATAGGTGTCATTACTGTGTACCCAGAGTCACTTGTAAACAATCAATGGCTTTGAATTTTTTTTTATAATCGTGTAAGGGTTTTGAAAACCGATTTTTTTTTTTTCAATCAAATCAAAGTAAAAATATGAAATTGCAATTGACAAATTAGAATTGTGCATAATCTGACGATTATTTTGATATCGATCATGGACGTAAAATAACTGAAATTCGCTTTAATATGCTAAAATAATACTTTGTAACATAGTTTAGGATAAAAATATTAATGCAAAAAAACCCTTAAATATCTAACTTTAAGGGATATGAATACATAATTGATTATTTTTTTTGTTTTGTCAATTTAAAAAATATAATTAAAGAGTTTGACATTTTTATGGTGATAAATAAATTATTTATTTTATTTATTTACCATTTATTTATTTTTCTAACACCTGTTTAATCCATAAAATAATTGGAATGGCTTTTTGTACCCGTTGGAAAAAAATTACACACACACACCTATACAACAAAAGTAATGTTGCTTTTTAAAAAAAAATACTTTTTAAAATCAATTCAATAATTGATTTTAAATGGTTAGTGAATAAATAAATAAAACTGAGTTAAATCACGTATTTAATCATTGTAAAAAGAACAATATATTTATCTATTTGATTTTAAAATTGACGATACAAGCAAATTAATTAATTATAATACTGAAAGTTGGATTTATTTGGCTTATTTAATGTAAACAAGTTTCCGCTAAAATGTCTCTCAAAGTCTTTTTGAAGCATATTTATACTACTTTTAATCATTTTACTTCCGTGTTGGATATCAAAATAATCGTCTCATTATGCACAATCTTAACCCATCAATAGCTTTTTTGATACTTTTATTTTATTCAGTTTGACAAAAAACGGTTTAAAATGTTATTTCAAACAGCCGCAGAGTGGTTACGGTCGCTCTCTGCGACAAAATAAACAAGGTGTAGTGGTCAGTGAAAAAGACAATAGGTGTCATTACTGTGTACCCAGAGTCACTTGTAAACAATCAATGGCTTTGAAGTTATTTCATAATCGTGTTAGGGTTTTGAAAACCGATTTTTTTTCAATCAAAACAAAGTAAAAATATGAAATTGCAATTCACAAATAAAAATTATGCATAATCTGACGATTATTTTGATATCCATCATGGACGTAAAATAACTGAAATCTGTTTTAATATGCTTAAAAAATACTTTGTAACATAGTTTAGGATAAAAAATATTTATACAAAAAACCCTAAAAAAATCTCATTTTCGGGGATATGAATAATTGATTATTTTGTTGTTTTGTCAATTTAAAAAATATAATTAAAGAGTTTGACATTTTTATGGTGATAAATTAATTATTCATTTTATTTATTTACAATTTATTTATTTTTCTAACACCTGTTTAATCCATAAAATAATTGGAATGGCTTTTTTGTACCTGTTGCAAAAAAAATACACACAAACACCTACACAACAAGAGGAATGCTGCATTTAAAAAAAAAAAGTTTTTAAAATCAATTCAATAATTGATTTTTAAATGGTTAGTGAATAAATAAATAAAACTGATTTAAAACACGTATTTAATCATGGTAAAAAGAACAATATATTTATCTATTTATTTTTTTAAAAAATTAATTATAATCCCAAAAGTTGGATTTATTTGGCTTATTTAATGTAAACAAGTTTCCGCTAAAATGTCTCTCAAAGTCTTTTTGAAGCATATTTATACTACTTTTAATTATTTTACTTCCGTGTTGGATATCAAAATAATCGTCTCATTATGCACAATCTTAACCCGTCAATAGCTTTTTTGATACTTTTATTTTGTTTTGATTGAAAAAATTCGGTTCTCTCACAAAGAGAAAATGTTATTTCAAACAGCCTCAGATAGGACACGGTCGCTCTCTGTCACAAAATAAACAAGGTATAGTGGTCAGTGAAAAAGACAATAGGTGTCATTACTGTGTACCCAGAGTCACTTGTAAACAATCAATGGCTTTGAAGTTATTTCATAATCGTGTTAGGGTTTTGAAAACCGATTTTTTTTCAATCAAAACAAAGTAAAAATATGAAATTGCAATTCACAAATAAAAATTATGCATAATCTGACCATTATTTTGATATCCATCATGGACGTAAAATAACTGAAATCTGTTTTAATATGCTTAAAAAATACTTTGTAACATAGTTTAGGATAAAAATATTTATACAAAAAACCCTAAAAAATCTCATTTTCGGGGATATAAATAATTGATTATTTTGTTGTTTTGTCAATTTAAAAAATATAATTAAAGAGTTTGACATTTTTATGGTGATAAATTAATTATTCATTTTATTTATTTACAATTTATTTATTTTTCTAACACCTGTTTAATCCATAAAATAATTGGAATGGCTTTTTTGTACCTGTTGCAAAAAAAAATTACACACAAACACCTACACAACAAGAGGAATGCTGCATTTAAAAAAAAAAAAGTTTTTAAAATCAATTCAATAATTGATTTTAAATGGTTAGTGAATAAATAAATAAAACTGATTTAAAACACGTATTTAATCATGGTAAAAAGAACAATATATTTATCTATTTATTTTTTAAAAAAATTAATTATAATCCCGAAAGTTGGATTTATTTGGCTTATTTAATGTAAACAAGTTTCTGCTAAAATGTCTCTCAAAGTCTTTTTGAAGCATATTTATACTACTTCTAATTATTTTACTTCCGTGTTGGATATCAAAATAATCGTCTCATTATGCACAATCTTAACCCGTCAATAGCTTTTTTGATACTTTTATTTTATTTAGTTTGACAAAAAAACGGTTTAAAATGTTATTTCAAACAGCCGCAGAGTGGTTACGGTCGTTCTCTGCGACAAAATAAACAAGGTATAGTGGTCAGTGAAAAAGACAATAGGTGTCATTACTGTGTACCTCATGTCACTTGTAAACAATCAATGGCTTTGAAGTTCTTTCATAATCGTGTTACGGTTTTGAAAACCGATTTTTTTTTTCAATCAAAACAAAGTAAAAATATGAAATTGCAATTGACAAACTAAAATTGTGCATAATCTGACGATTATTTTGATATCCATCATGGACGTAAAATTATTGAAATTTGTTTTAATATGCTTAAAAAATACTTTGTACATGTAGCATATTTTAGGAGAAATAATTTTCATATAAAAATAAAACTTAAAAAATCAATTCGGGGGTGGGGGTGTATATTTAATCACTTTGTTGTTTTTCAATTACAAAAATAAATAAATTATTTTTTATTTACTTTGTTTATTTATGTATTTGTAAATAAATTGATAAACAGATTAAATAAATAAGATAAAATAATTAGTTCATTTATTAATTTTTGTATTTTTAAAGTCATTTATTCTATTTAATTTTCACTTACCACTTCACCTTATTTATTTTGTGCCGTGTCTACTATGCAGCTCTGCATTTGTCAAGAAAATAGATTGATTTATTTCTAAAATGATTAATTTCATGCTGTTAATTAATTATATTTATTTTTTCAAAGAAACTATATCAATTTTAAAAGCTACAATTTTCCAAAATGCAGCATTACCCCGGTCGCGTTTTTTTTCTTCAAAAGTTACAAAGTCACTCCAAGTATTTTATGGATTGAATAGTTGTTTGCCAGATAAATAAATAAATTAATTAACTAATAAATCAAACCAAAGAATAATTAAATAATTAATTTTAAAAATTGATAGATAAGTATTTTTTGAAGTAACGCTTTATTAATTCTTAATAGTTATTTCAGAGTTATAAAAGAACACAATAAGTCTCTTAACAAATTAAAAAAAAAATACTACTATGTGTTTAAAATAATGTTCAAAAATTTCTTAGGTAAGTAACTCTGTGTACTTAATTGATAATCCCACATCTTAGGTAACCGTACAGTGCTCTAGGAGTGTGTAAACTTCTTCTTTTTGCTTCAATGAACATATACAGGGGCGTACTGGGACATATACTGGGGTTTACCGTAGTTGTCTGTAGGAAACAGTAGCCATACAGTGGCATACTGTAGGCGTATCGGGGCCTACTGTATGTAACTGTGGCATGCTGTGGGTACATACAGTGGCATACAGAGATTTACTGTACGTACAGAGCTAGCATACCGTAGCATACTGTAGATATACCGTAGATTACTGTGAAAATGCTGTAGGATACAGAGAAAGACAGTGGATTTTCATACGGACAGGGGTTTTAAAAGCCAGTAGTGTAAATAAGCAAGAATTTGGAGCGACCAGTAAAGCCAGTCGTCAGTGACAAACAGAAACAAAGTCAAAATACAAGCAATTTTTATTTTAATACTTCAATAACATCACAGTCACACACCAAATAGTAAAGAAATGCATCAATTATTTTTTATGCAGGAAAATATTTCTAAAAATAAATAAATAACATGTTTGTTTGCATTAAGAAACTTGTGAAATAAAGAAAACAATTTTAAAGCTTAAAAATATCACAAACACACATTTCGTTTCAGATCATATTATCACATTACATATAACATTAAAAATAGAAGGCTTTTTCAAAATTTCGTATTAACTTTTTTTTGATATCGAGAATATCTGTTGGATTTTTATTCATCAAAATGAAAAAAGCCATTCTGCACATGACCGATCGTCTTAACGCTTGCAGGAGGTATGCATTCTGTCGGAACCAATATAATCTCTTCAAATCTTAAGGAGTTTCTTCTTGATCTGTCACTGGTGAGGTGTGTTTCTCGGATGCTTGTGTCAGTGAGATCTATTTCCTCTACATCGGTTCCCATGAGGCTGCGGTCAATCCGGACAATGTACCTTAGCTCGTGGCGCCAGCTTTTCCGAATCAATCTAGCAAACTCTTTGATCTTGTATAGTGACTTAGAACAGGAGATGAACTTTGACGCTACACTGCAACTAGACCCACTACTAACATGGTCTTCAAGGCTTGTACTTGAATGAATATTTTTGGGAAAGATTCCAGTGATATAAGTCTCTGCAGGTCGGAGTAACCTGTACAAATAATTTTCGGATTCTTTCTTATCATCAGGGTCATTCCTGTTTTTAGTGTCGTCATCATTTTCCTCTAAAGACCCAATGACGTCATCGCTACCTCCTGTCTGATTGTGACTTGGAGAAGTTGGTCCCTTTTCTTCGATAACTTTTTCTTTCACAATCAACGTTGGCTCGCTTACGTTTGTATCGTCATCTTTTTCAATGTAAATGTCGTAATTTTTTAAAGACTCGCTCTCGCCCAGTATTCCGGAATCCAAAGACCTTTCATCGCATTCAGATACTTGACTGGCCTCTCCTTGATGATTTAAGTCTTCATCTTCTTTGTTTTCTGGTAGATGTAGTTGTAGTGAAGTTGTACCCTCAGTTTTGGAGTCAAAAGCGTTTGAATCCTCATTTAAGAAAATTGGGATTGATTCCTTTGAGAGATTTCCAAACTGCTTTTCTTTATATTTCAGCGATTGTGCTTGACTTTTATTTTCACTCTCGAAGTTGTTAGTGCTTCTTACTTCAATAGGTATGTAAATCTTTTTGGAACCCTCTGCATGTTCAATGCAATTTCCATCTTTGTCTTCTTTGACATCTGTCAAGTTTGTCGAAGAAGTAGTTTCGGATCCAAAGGATAATATTTCCACAGGAATAGATAATATTTCTTTTCTGTGAATGGTGTAGGCAACAAACTCGCCCCTTTCTCTAAAACAATCGGAATCCAAATTGTTCTTATTTCCTCTTTCTTGTTGATCATCATTTTCAGACTCGATTTTTATTGGCTGGATTTTGAATTCTTGCTGTTCGAGAAGAATTTCTTTACCATGATAAATTGAAGGTTGTAGTGAACCATTCAGATCTGTGTCAGATTGAAGCTTCTGTTTCTTTTCTTCAAATTCACTTTCCTCCTCGCCTGACCCTGTTGTTTAAATCATTTATACAAATATTTATAGACATTTAAAGTTCTGAAAGAGAATAATACACTGTTTAACACGTAGACATTTGATGTGTTTTAAAAATTAAATAACAATACAATTAAAGATCGGATAAATGCATTCAGTCTATACAAACAATACAAATGTTTAATTTTATTAATCCTGGCATGAAAAAATTTTTAGAGTATTTAATAATATAATTCATATTTTCCAAACATTACTACCGCTGTGCTATATTTTATATTAACATACATACGTTTGCGTTTGTTCACCGCCGATTGTCTAGGTTCAAAATCCATATTGAGTCTTATACATGTATATGTTATCTGAAACATTTGAATAAAACAAATACTAAGAGGATTAAAATAATATGGTTATATGTTGTGAAAGCAGGATATTTTGTATCTATGATAAGTTAAAAAAAATTGTAAAATTTGGCGTTTAATATTTATTTTGGTGTTTTATAGTAATTAGCAAGTTATGTTTATAATATTTACATATATTTATTTGACGGCTACTTAGTTCTATGGCTTCGCAAAATAGAGGAAAGCAATATTTAGGTTGAATTACAGTACCTTTCTTTTCGTTACGTATGAATTTGAATAAACACCAATACCAAATGAAAGTTATCTTTAATTTAATGTTTTTGTATTGATAAGCAATAGTATAATATAAAAAAGTTAGATTTCCTGCTATACGGTATGTCCTCTGATATTTATTTCAATAAACCGAAATTGACGTTGGTGACAATTCATTTATACACATCGGTGTATTATCAAATACAATTCAAATCATCACTGCCTTTCTGAAGATGAAAACAAATTATATCCAAGAGTAAAAAAAAAAAGTTTTATTCTTAAAAAGTTTTAAATGAGTACTTGGTCACTCATATCATTAAAACAATAAGCTGAAGTATTGATTTAAAAAACATAAATTTACTATACATGTGTATCATTTTTTTCTCAATTAATTTACATCATCTTTCTATAATTTGTAATAAGTTTTCAGAAATGGTGATTGAGTACTTACCTGTAAAGAGGACGTGGTCTCTTTTTATTTTACATAGTAATATCTGATAAACAAATGTTTTTAAGGGATGATTTCAGTTACAAAGAAATTGAAGTGAAAGTACATATTAAAAAACAGGAAACTGATTTCGGAAAGTACACAGTGTTTAAAGGACACCATTATGAATAGCTTGCATTTGAATTAATAAAATGGGCATTTTTAAAAAAATACTTATTCGAATGCGTGACGTAAGAAGTATTGTTAAGCTCTGAAATTCGACCCAGGAGGAAGCAAAATGTACATTATGTGTAACTTATTTTAGTAGGATAGCCTTTTAAAAATCTTTGGTGATTTAAATATAACTTTGGGATTTTTCATACCTATTAATAGAATTCAATTTACATGATTTAGTAGACTATTTATCGTACTTTTAGGAAAACGTCTCCTGGAGAATCATTAACTTTGAATAACCGAATCTTATTTATATGTACTGCCTTAGGAGAGGTAACCATTTTCAATATTATAGAGCAATTTATCTCCTCTACAATACAGTGGAAAAAATGAAGCTCATTTGGAAGGAAATGTTATTAAGGAAATCTCAGAGTTTTATTTTTAAAACAATATGAAGAATGTCATGATGCGTATACAATGTAAAATCTGTATATAAATTCGGGAGGGGGGCTGTCAAATTTTCGTTGTTGGGGGAAAATTCCTTGTTTTATGGGGGAGATATATTGGACATGCGAGGGAAAAATATGTGAAAATTTGAAAATACATTACAATATAGAGGAGAAAAAATTCAAGACCTCAGATGCTTTAAACTTTAATAATTCTCTGCAGGTCAGAGATGACCCTTAATGCCAAATTCGAAATTTATAGAATGTACATAATTTTCATCACTATTGTTTGTTGTCTCTTTTTTACTCCAGAGAAAACATTATTTGTGCAAATAAATTTAAGATTCTAAAATATTAAATTGAAGCACATATGAATCTGGTGACGTTTTTCGCACTGCGTGAAATCGTTCACCCATGCACAGACACATTGCATAACTATAACCCTAATTCCGTGGGAGGGAATAAAAAGTAGTGGTTACTATTCAAGGAAGGTGGTAAAATAGAAATGATTGAAGGTATCATTTCCCTCGAATATGATAAATACTGATGAATCAATATTAATTGAAAACTCATACAGATGTCTTGGATACGTGATAAGGTGAAGATCTATGGCAGAATAAAGAAAAAACAATGTAAAGCAACCATTAATCAATAAATCAAAGTAAGAAAATACAATAGAAACTCTGCCCTTGAGGAAAAAAAAATCAAGTATATTAATACAATTCAATTGTTATGGTCCATTTCAATTGTGGACAATTTTGTGTATCATTTTTGTAATTAAGCGTAGTGTGTCTGTATATATTTGAACCAAGGAACTGTAAAAGTGATATTTACTTTATATTAATGTTCAACTTTGATTACAAATGTATTATCTAGAGGTTATAACCGTATAAGCAAGTCATTAAATTATGTGGAGTGTCGTTATAACCGTAAATTCGCAATATCCGTGTTCGTACTAAACGAGTTTTGCTGTAATATGTATACATTTGAACCAAGGAATTGAAGTAGTGACATTTACTTTATATTTATGTTCAGCTTTGATTACACATGTAACTAAAGTACACTGAGATACATAATTTTTAAAATTGGTTTTTGATTTTGATGAACGGTGTTGCCATGGCTACTAGATACAGAGATGTCTTTGAAATTCTTTTAAAATGCTATTCCTCTTGCAGTTTTAGTGTTAGTTCAACATAAGTTACATGTAGCACACAAGAAGACTATTAAAAGATACATATTTATTAATGGAGTTTTGATTTTGTTGAAGGGTCTTGCTGTGGAAACTCAAAATAATTATTCGAAATACTATTAAAATGCAACTCCTTGTACATTTTAAGTCTGATTTCAATATAGCTCGGCAAGAAGACTACATGTAGATACATGATTATTTATTTTATTTTTTACTTATTTTTTTAATATTTTGATGAATTATGTGGCTATGGTACTCATATTGTAATTTCTGTAAAATTCATTTAAAAGGCTACTCATACATAATTATGTAGTCTTACATGCATTGCAATCGTGCCGAAAAAAGAGACTTAATCATGGATCATTATTCTTTTTATTACTGTTGCAAAGTTCTAAATGCAATTGCTATTTTCTCTCTCTTTTTTACAAGTACAAAGCAGTAGAGCTACAGTCACAACAAAGGCTTCTAATATTTTATGTTCAAAATAAAAAAAACAGTGAAAAGAAAGGAATATGCGATATTTATTAAAAAATTAAAAGACCATAATCTTGTTCAAATAATTTTCATGATCAAATTTGCAATAATTTTTCTTAGCAAAAAAAAACTATATTATTTTTTCGTAAATACAAGAGTCTTATGCATTCATATATACAATGTATGTGTATAACAGAGTCACTCTGATTGAACTCAGTCAAGATTGAATGAGATTTGTATTTTAGTGTATTATGAATTTGATTAAATTTGATTCTCCTAATCAATTACACGTATCGATTATTTGACAAAGGGGTAAGTAAAAGAAAAAAGGTTGAAAAGGACGAATGAAAAGAAAAGAAAGGAAGGAAAGAAAAATATAAGTGAAGAAATAAACAAACAACAAAAGAAATCCAATATGAATAATCTTAATTGATCTTCACTATAAATTGCTGGACGAACTTCTCTTATGAATACATCATCCACAAACAAAGTTGATCTATGTCTGTATATATCTACTTCGTTCGAAAAGCCTCCTCTGTAATTAAGTAAAGCCTCGATGTCGCTATCACTTAACTCTGACGAGATGGACTCTTCGTGGCGTCTCCGAGCATGACCCACGTCTAATAGGGTCAATCCATAGTCATCCTCTTCATGCATTCGTAAAGTTGCTGATGAAGTCTCTGTTATGGATTCAACTGAGCTGGAATCTTCTTCCAAAAACGATAATTGGCTGAATTGTTTTGAGTTATTTTTAACTTCTTTTGTTGGATATATTGGTGATTGTAATGGATCTGTAGTTGAATATGCCTTATTGATTGTATCGGTATCTTCAAGAGCATAAACGTAGCTGTAAATTCTTTTGTGATTGTTTCAGTTTCAAATTTTTGGAGTTTTGATTTTTCAGTTAAACTGGAATTTTCAAATCCCGATTTAAACAATTGAATGGGAAGGGATGTATTATCATCGAAAATCGAGTCAGCATGTATGATGTCCGTTTCCCTACAGTCTTGAGATGGTTGACTAGAAGTTCCTTCTGGATCCTGACTGAAACCATTTTCCTCTTCGAGGCTCAGCGACCCGATTTCCGATACTTTGTGATGGGATAAATCTGCCTTTTGTTTATCAGAGAAATTTTCCAATTTATTTAATGCTGAGTCATCGGACGACGGTTGTCCTCTAAAAAGTTTTTCGGATAAGCAATCAGGTGAATGAACGTCACAAGCTATTTTTAGTGTATCATTAAGTTGATCTGTTTTGTTTTGACGCCTAAGATGTCTTTTTTCTAAGACTAAATCTTCATCATCTTCATCATCTGAACCATTTTGGTAAAAAAGAATATAAATAAGATTTGCATAATTTCAATCCAAATATATTGCAGATTAAATCACAATATAATTGAGTATTATTGCAGAATTGTTTTCGAAACATAAATAATAAGATTGGAATAAGAGGATTTAAACACATAAAACACTAATATTTAAATTCAAATCAATTGTAATGAATAAAAGACCTATTGCCCTTTGTTGTTGGAAAATCCTTTTGGATTCAAAAATTAAACAAAGGTTAAAGGATTGCTTTAAAATTCATACCTTTGATTTGGTTCTCCATTGTTTTAAGAGCAACAGAATCCATTTTTGTTGTTCCTGAAAAAAAATATAAAAAAAACAAAGAATTACAATTTTTTTCCTTCCGAATATAATGTCACAATTTCATTGTTTTCAAAATACATGTTTCATATCTCTTTCTGCTTTATCTTAAAGTATTAGACTAAATGTCATGCCATTTGGTCAAAACGTTGCTTTTAATTAACGAAAAAAATATTATTATTAAAACTAGGCTCTATCTGTTTCATTATTATTTTGTCGACTTCTTCCGGTAATACGTTTGCTTTTCATTCTTGTACTATTTTTTTTACTGTTGAAAAGTAGAATATATTTTTATCAGTGAAATACTGGAGAGAGAGAGAGAGAGAGAGAGAGAGAGAGAGAGAGAGATTACCTGTTTTGAATACAGAGCCTGTAGTAATGATAGAAGTTTTATCTGACATACATCTGTTTTATAGGGCATATTCAGTTACAAAGAAAATAAAATGAAAGTAAATGATAAAACAGGAAGTATATTTTTCAGAAAATATTTATCTTTTCGAAAACATTAAATGGTTTTTCTTGTATTTGTATTGTAAGATAGCATAAAATACCCGTGATATGTGTTTTCATTAATTTCTTATAAGCATGTTTTGACTATTTTTACATCTTCTTTTTTATTTTTACAGAATGTCTAGAAGTGCTGGTTCAATGTTTGTCATTTTGACACACTTTAATTTGGTTTCCATCTCAGTGTTTTTTCTTTTAAATGGGATGAGTTGTCGAGGCCAATTTGACACTATATCTTTCTCCTTTAAAAGAAGAACTCCATATGAATAGAAACACAAAAATATCAAATTTTGAAACTAAAGTTTAAGATATCATATCTAAAAAATAAGCTATATCTGATGATAAATTATTTACCTAGATTGTTTAACATTTAATAACGTTTTATTATCTCAACCTGTAGTGCCTTAGGACAAATATAAACCCCCTCATCCAACTGTTAGTAATCGTATTTTTTCGTTTACAAGTATTTATACCGCGCATTTTTTATATAAACAGACTGATGTTAGGGTATTCTTATTTGAGATGCAATGTAGTATATTTTTTATATATAACTCTGTATTTTTTTCTCGTACATGTACATATACATAGCCATCGGTAGCAAATTGAAAGTTGAACTACCAAGGTAAGCCCAATTTTCAAAGCCTACATTATGTATATTTTAGCCAAACATTCCGGTGCTGATGCCTATGTTACATTCAAAAATATGTATGTGCATAACTGGTAAGATGTTGAAAGCTTTCAATAATCTGATGAGTCCTTCGAATAATTCAGACACCATCTCCTCCTGTGTAGTAACGAATAACAATGTATATATTTTAAATACATTTTTCAGGGAAAACTATTTGCAATTCTTAAAAACCTTGGATGATCCTACTGATGTCCCACATGGACCTTGTTCTTCCTATTTATTTAGATTTAGATTTAGAGACTGACAATGCGTTTTGTTTTCATTCAAATCACTGGCCTACATCAGCACTACCATGGATACAGAAATGTCATAAACAGGGCTGGCCAGATCAGGATGTTGTATCAGAGATATTGAGTGGAGGAAGTCATGTTGTTCCGATCGGAAACACACCTGAAAATGAACTCGAATGGAGAATATCATTCTCTCGAGCTGAACAAAATCTCGTTTATTCGATGAATCAGAGTCAGTTTTTGTGTTATGGTCTCTTCAAAATTTTTCTTAAAGATATAATTAATTTTTAACCTAATTCTCTGCTCATACTTTATAAAAACTATTGTATTTTGGGTCATAGACCAATATTTTCTTGTTTTGGACGCCTGAGAACCTATTGACTTGTTTCTGGGAAAGTTTTAAATAATTGATATGCATGGTACATACACGGGAATGTCCAAACTTTTTATTCCACAAAACAACATGTTTAAGTGAACGTCATTGGTTCTGAACAAACCTCATTATTCAGTCAATTGTTTGATTTATATAGCAAAGCAATATCTTGTCTACTATCAATTGAAACAATCCGACCTTTCCTCAGTACTGCTATATTAAACAGAACACTTAGAATCCGTACACACGAGAACAGTATAATAACGACCACTGAATTGGATATAAACCTATTTAGAGAATTAACTATTTTTCATCAAAAAATTAATTGTACTGATATTGCAGTTTACATGAGACAAATAGAAAGTATTACAAGGAAAAGGCTTACATCGTATGAGACAGTGTCTTTACAACGTATCACATCAGAGGTGTTACGGAATACTGCCATGTACTTAGATCGTTGTATGCATCAAAATAAAACTCGGAATAAGGTTTTCTATAAGGCAAAAATATGTAAATTGCTAAAACAGTCTTGTAAGTTAGGATATTTATCTGACATTCTATTCATTGCTCTGTACATTTACAGAACACGTAGATATGATAACTCACTCATTTGTATACACAGAGCACAGGAGAGAATGTCATTGCCGTATATTATGTATGATAATCATGTAAATGTAGATATGTACAGACATTACATGGAAAGGAATACACTGGGTGCTAAGATGAGGAGAGCTGTAGTGAGAGATATTAAGCTTAATTGTGTGTACAATTACATTGAGTTCATGAACTTGTGTTAGAACAGGAGATTAGTAAGAAGCATGACATACTTTTATTACAAATTCCACCACTAGTGATGTTACACATGTTGTTTATACTGAATCACTACAGACTGGGTGACACAGGCAGGTCAAAACAATCTCTACAGGATCTACAGACTCTGCTGCTCTATGATGACGATGTTTATGTACCTCCTTTCCTCAGAGATATTTCGTGGCTAATACTCGGAATCTGTCAACAAATCTGTGGAGACTATTCGGGATCTCTCCTGTCTTATCAATATTCCCTACAACAAATACCACTCAACAAGCTTCAAAAAGGAACATTGTTAAGGATAAACACTCTTCCAAATGTAGCGATGTGACTTTTTTTTGAAGAATTGAATGTGTTTACATTTTAAAAAAATTATTGCTTATATTACTTTAATATGATTTATCAATGTGTATGTACATTCTGCTTTAAATTGGGATTATTTCTTTCACTTATAAACCTAATCTTGTATTATAATTATACTACGAATATTGTTCATATTCCTTTTAGATAATTGAGAATCTGACTTCTTTGTTTTTTTTCTTAAATAAATATAAACAAATTGTAAAAATACACATGTTATCATTTAATATTTTAACTTTTCTTTGACAAAAGTTTTCTTCCTATAAGTTGTATTATTTTTTTCTCCAATTTAGATACAAAACGAATATAAAATTGTTTTTATTATGTTCTAAGCTGAAATCTTAATGTCATCGTACTGAGATAAAATGCAAGTACTTAGCATTTTGTGCATTTATTTTATTTATTTTCCCAATTTGCATCTTTTCTTTTACGGTTATGTTTGTGTCTGACCTCGGTGGTCCTGGGGTCTTCTGTATTTAGACTCTTTCAAATATAGTGAAACTCGTTAAGTGCAAAGACATAAATTGCGAATTCATGGATATAGCGAAGTACTCTTGATTTCCCAGATATATGAATTTAATGAATTCCTTATATGGATAAATCGCTTTGCGGTTATAGCGAAGTAATTTCATACGCCCCAGAGACTTCGTTTTAAACGAGTTTTACTGTATTTTTGACAATTTTATTTACAAAGAAATAATGTAAGGAACCACTGTCTAGTTTGTCGAGTATGTTAGGGACCATCAACGAAAATTGGAAATGAGGGTCTATCTACTACGTATACATAATGGGCGTATTGCAAGTTATCCCAGGTTGCTGAGATAACGATCTTTTAGGGAACTTAAAAATGCGTTTAAACAAAAGAAATCTAGATCAGAGTGAAAATGAAATTCTAAAAACATTAGGTGTAGGATCAATTTCCAAGGTGAAGAGAGAAGAAATTGAACAATGATTGATTTCCGAAAAAAACTTTAAAGATACAAAAAGATGAAGAGAGAATAAAACCCATAAAGTTCACGAGGTAGCACAGGACCAAAGAAGCAATCGCTAAATGGTAGCTTAATGGTAACTTAATGGTGGCTAAAAGAATTTAATTCCTTTAACACACCATTGAGCCACCATTTAGTTGCAAATTATAGGTGCTTAATGTCCAAACTTCATTTAGCTACCATTAAGCCGAGCTTAATGGTGGCTTAATGGTCATTAAACCACTTTTACACATCTTATATAGAATCTTTGAACTTAACTTTTAAGCTGTTTCAATATTATTTTTCAAAATCTATTTCAACTCATAATTTTGTCTCGAACGTCATTTTTATATAACATTCTTGTCAACATGCATAAACTCGGGCACTTAGAACAAAGTTAGCTAATAGCCAAAGGGGCTTGCTCCCGGTGTCTAATTATTATTTATTCTTAAAAATTAAAAAATCTTTTACAGAAATACTAAAACAAGACAGGTTTTATCATTACCGTCTATGATTTTTTTTAAAAAAAAATAATTATTACATGCGTTAATTGTTTTATTATAAGTGTATCTGGATTTCTTAATAATTATTACACAAGGCAATGTGAAATATCTAAATGTTTCACTACCAAAAAGCAATCTGTTCTGGTAATTAAAATTATCTTTATTCATGAACACAAAATATATATCATTTTTTAAAAAAGACTTTATCTTTATTTCATGTGTTAAAAACATTCCGCTACAAAATTCATAAGAAAATAATGTCATTTTTTCCTTAAAAATCTCTGTCTTTATTTATTTTTTTTGGGGTGGGGTGGGGTGGGAGGGAGGGCTACTGGTATAAAAAATTTTAGTTTTCAAAGATTGACTTTTACATAATAAATAATTTGAATGAATTCGTGGTTAAAAGTCATTATCAAAGATAAATAAAACACTTGAAAATAACAGGGATTGCCCAATGCGCTCATTACCTTGTAGCATTCAATGAAAAAGCAAAGAAAAATTTAGAAACTTTTTTATTTGGCTGAATAGGCCACGGCCGCTGAAATGAGGGAGCCGAGGCATCAACATAATGCCTTGTAATCGCATCCCTAATAATGCAAAGGCAAGTTTTCTTCCATAAACTTGAAGTCAGCTACGCAAACGCTCTGAAAAAATACAATACAAATACGGCAGAAAAACAAATCAAAATAATGCAAACTGAAGAATCTTCAAAAACAAAAAGGAAACCATGGATTATTTACAACTAGTAGGAAAGAAACACACACACTTGCATTTTGCCAATTAAAATCATTTAACCATTATCTGACATCATTAGGGAGGGAGGGAGGGTGAAAGTTTCAAACGAAAGAGAAGTTGGGGTCTGAACTTGATTCAGATTGATTTAACGTATAAATCTAATCAAGTACATAGCGGTTTCAGACCACAAGAATGTTTGATATATATATGTAATCATTTACGCCATTATTATATATTATGCAATCAGGATTTACATATTAATCATGTTCATAATTCGGTTTCATTTTGTTGTAAATTGTTGATAATAATAAATAATAATAGTAAATAAGTTGTTTATTTATAATTTTATGGATCACATGATCAATTATTACATAATTAATTACAAGTATTTTCTATAATTAAAGTCACATTAGTGGCAAAGTGCAACATACCTAGATGTCTTGTCGTTTATGAGAATAGAGAGTGAAGGAGGTTTCTTGAAATTCTGCGATATTACAATAACTGTGAGTTGGGTTCTCGACAGTAAACGAAAATGTTAATGAACAAAAAGTTCTACAAATTAGTTATTATGTCAAAATGAATATGCATTGGTAATTATACATAAACTATATTATCGTTTATGTGCAGAATAATTTTAGCTATAATTCTTTTTTCACTTTAGATTCAAGATAAAATCAGATATACTTATACCAAATTATTTGGATAAATTTAAGAATTAACCATGTTTATCAATTAAGTACGCATTAACATTAACATTCAGAATCTTAGTCTTTATAAATTATAATGATGTTACATGTAGTGTACTCAACGAAAAACTGGCAGCCTTTAAACATGCTGCCGTGTATAAATAGTAGGTTTATTTGATGTACAGTAAAGTTGTCTGACACGTTACATAATATTGAAAGTACAATTCAATTTAAATCTTGAGGAAACGTATTTACGGTTAAGTGAAACCTTCGTCCTTCAATGTTAAATATAATTTTTTCTCTTAAGATCACTGAATAATTTGCATAAACAAGTAGTATTGTACAGTCGTCTACTTAAAGATCGAATTGTTTTTCCGTTTACTAGCTTGTAACGTGATTGTTTAGTAGTGCATTAATTTCATTCAAAGGTCAAACTATTTAAATTCCACAAAAAACTCGTGACTTGGTTCATTTTAATTCCTAAATACACTCCGTGCACACATGTATTTACATGTTACATGAATCAGAAGCATTGAAATCTGAAGCATTCTCAAGGCTTCATCTTATTTTTCCTGAATTTTGTTTATTAGGAGCACGTTTAAAGTGAATAACATTGTATAACATCTTTATCTTAATTCTATGTATTAATGTATAGGGTCCTAATTTACCATCATATATGCATTTCATTTCCGTCAGCATTCTGAAAATCGCAAGCGTCACTGATACATGTACATCAATGGAAACGTGGATTCAACCTGAAAAATAGAGCCAAATTTCAATCTAAATATTACGTTTGGAGGCGAAAATGAATTAGATTTTGAAAATAAATTAGTAATTTTTGGTTTAATAATTTTCTTTAGTGTATCGATTCTTAATATTTCACTAGGATTCCAATAAAAAGGTATTAAGCAGATTAACCGAATTCACGGGAGAAACATGTAACTCTTGCATCGCAAAATGTAATAAAAACAACTATATATTTTGCCAGAAAACTACTTTCAAAAGTGCTTTTCCCACCGATTTTATTTTTTAAACAAAAAGATGAAATATTTCTAGATTTAGTTAAGTTTGAATTATAGTCCTGGTAAAAATGTATTAGAAATTACAGTTCTTGTTTCTGACCTACATTTAATGGTTTATATAGTGGAATTCAAAAACACAAAACACAAGGATATTTTACTAAATAAGCAATTTTCAAACAAATCTTCAATTACATTATTCCTTTTGGATTAAATTGATACTGTTTTAAATAAAATATCAAATATTCCTGACATTCGATGTGCCGCCTATTAATGCAATGCTGCCTGGTTTTTCGGTGGATTGCCTCTTAAGTTTTCCCTCAACACAAACGTCTTTGAAGTAGTCGTTCCTGAATACAGATAGATTACATATAATTTATGATTGCCTAGGTTTCCATTTAAAAAGAATTGTATCGTTGGCTCATTACGCAAAAAAAAAACACAAGCCAAAATAAACAGGTTGTAGTTTTCAGAGGGAATAAGATAATTTGCAGAGAATAACAGGCACACATGAATACATGTAAGACTCATCCTGTATAAATTAAAATTTTCCTCGCTTTTATTTTTTTTTTACCAAACCCTCCGAAAATGTCTTAATGATTTTGAGACGCCGCTACTTGCCGTTGGAGAGTTACCTACATTTTAACCTATAATCAACACTTTAGGTCATTGAGCAGTAAGGAATGCTTTTCCTGCAAGCATACTTGTATAAAAGATCCTAATCATTAACACTTTTTAAATGTTAATCCTTCTGGGATATGGAGTTTTTCAGTGTAATACTACAAACAATTTTACAGATTTACAGATTTCTTTACAGATAACAAAAGTTTGGACGATGCTATGTGGAAGTTCAATGGATAACTGTATATCGCGTAATTTTATACTACAGAGCAAAAGGTTTCTGAACTGGTATATCAATTGATTTAGAGTGGAACTTAAATAAAACCTCGGCAATCATTAAGGGTCCTGACTCACAGTCCCTTGTTTCATATATACGAGTTGGGGGTGTCCTGAAAACGAAACAAGTGCCTGTGTCCTCACTGTCCTATAAAGTGGCGTTATAAAATTCCCATTCTACAAATTTAAATGTACAAGGTATTTTATGCAGGTATCCTGTCGGAATAATACTTCAAGCTCTGATACCCGTAGAGCCAACTTGAAATGTTAATATTTAATGAGTAAGAAATTATAGACTTGCGTTTAAGATTCGGTCAACACCTTCAACATATCTGTGATAATGGATTGGTGGATCTATAAAGTGATTTCTCTGAGTGTATTTTATCAAGGTGATTCTTTTTATATCATTTTTGTTGGGGAGATAGATAATGTGTTAGCAAAAAATTCGCAGAAAAATTAAGGAAAGATAAATTGTAATTATTCAATCAAATAAGTTTTAAATAAATGCATTAGATGACTGCTTAAACATTATAACCGGTATATCGCTCGAACGTCAAAGGACTAAACTTATAAATGAATTAGAAGTTTCATCTTTTTTGACTGACCATGCAACTTTTAAAGTAAATTAAATGCTGCATTAGACAAATATTAATATCCATTTTGAAGGGGTCCAATATTTCCTGCATCTTAATAAAAGGAAGCGGATGCACTGTTTTAAAGCATTTTTTTCTTTAAAAAAAAATCAATATTAAGAAATTACAGGTCGAAAAATTTAATTACAATTTCATATAACTGTTTTCAAAACGTATTTTCAACTGAAAGTTAGATAAACGTCCTATAAATATGTTTTTGATGTTATGATAGCCTAAACGTTTGAAAGAAGGGATAATAAGAATTTTTAAAAAGAAAAAAAAATTATATATGCTTTTAAAATTCAAAACATGGTAATTTAATAATTTCTCAAACATTTTTCTTTTTTTGTATAAATCCTAAGTTTCAGTCATATTATGTTGTACTTTATAAAAAAAAATGAAAATTTGTTAATATTTGAGGTATATTTTATAATCATTCTTCATCACGAAAATTCTAAATGCTCTCTCGGTTAATTTCTTTATTAAAATATCAATAAATATCATAATTCGTATCATATTTCGTTTGTGTGTGAGCAAGATTGTTCAGTGCAAACCCGTCAAATGGAACTGATGTTAAATTTAGATCGGGATCGATGTCCAATGCTGCTATGATTTATAGATATGATCTTTTATTGCGAGGAGATGCTGCGCTTGCGCATGTTGCGGTGCCCTTCTTATGAGATTTATCAAGTGCATTTCCAAGTGTCATAGTAAAATTTTTCATGTTATTTATGAATTTAAATAAGGAGTTTAGTAATATATAACACAAATCTTATTTATGAATTAAAAAAGAGTATACTAATATATAACAGAACACTTTCTTATAATCTTAGTTACTAGTAAGTGGATGTTTATATTTATTTTAAAGTTACAAAAAAAAATTGGGTTCCAGCTTTCCATGATTGTGTCAATTATTTTTGTAAATGTTATGAAATTTCCTATACATCCATTCTTTTTAACTTTTAATGCTATTTAACTGAGAGAGGGCACTGCTCTTTTAACCTAATGCTGATTAGTAACTGATTATAAAAACACATGGCCAGTATTAAAGTAAAAGCAGAGACAGATAGGGGTTGTGTTATCTTTCGAAGAAATGGTGCCATGTGTACAAAGTTTAGATTGAATTGTTTTAAGCATGCAGATGTATATTGGCATCAAATACCGGACAAATAGATTTAAAAAAAATCCTGACGCCGTGCAAGCAATTTCTCTTGAAGACAATATTTGGGTAAGGCGATAAGTAAATGTAGCGATTTTAAAGTACATAAAGATATAATAAGTTCCATCAAGGGCGGAATTAGTTGTTAATGATATCTAATTAAACACCCTCACTAAAAATTCCATAGAATTGATATTTCCTTCATGCAGTACTCCTTCCTAAAATTAATTTAGAAATTTGAAAATGATAAGTCTAAATTCCGGTGTTAATAAATATCAAACATGCTGTAAAAACATTTACAGTGTATTACGGATTTTTTTTTATTCATTTGTATTCGGCAAGTTTTTAATCTCTTAAGTTTAGAATGAATTTTTAGATCATATTCATGCTGTATATTTAACGCATTGAATTTGTTTGTCACGTACATTTGTAATTTAATACCATTAATAATTTATACTTTTATATTTAAATGCCATGACATGCTACCCTTAAATGGCACCTGGTAGACTTGTCTTTAATCCTTGTTAATTGTGTAGATTTAAAGCTGTCTTAGATAACCACACTATCAGTAAATCAGATATTGTCGTCTTCTTATGACCGGGATTTTTATCAGACAGAAAAATATTTTTTCGTTATGTAAATCTGTGACCCATTCACAATTTATTTTAGTTGAAGATTAAAATGTCTTCCATTCTACATCAAATGTCTAAGCTAGAAAAATTAATTCTATTACATAATATTGATATTTTAATTATTAAATAATGAATCTATCATTGCATATATGAGTATATTTAAATGAGGTGTATTTGGAAAAACAATCCTTTTTAAATATCATGAAAAAAAAATATAGAGTGGCGAAGTTTTTAGTCTGAGTAGTAAGATGTTTTTTTTTCATTAGATCAGTTTAATACAAATGTTTTCAATGAGGGCATATGGCACTGCCTGATTAATATGATTGAGAATGTGAAGAATGGCCTTAAAGTGCAGTGATTCTGAACGAGTCTAAATAAACTACATTTTGTAAATTATACAAGATAGAAATGAAGGATGACATAGTTTTTTTAATACGTGATACCATCAAGAAAGAACAGTAAATTAATTTTCAAGCCTCCATTATAATTGTTCTTCATTTCAATACACAACTTAATGTTATATGTGATGTATTACCCAGTTTAATATTTAAAGTTATATATATATATATAGATATAAAAATATAAATAGAAACTTTAAAAAAGCTACTGATACAGTCAAGATATGTAACACAGAACTCTTCATAACTTTTGTATAAAACATTGTGAGAAAACATCATTCACTCACAACTACGGATTATTGTGTCACATATTTGGATTTTTATACCAGGTATAAGTTTTTTCTTTATTTTATTGAAAACAACCAGATTTTAATCAGACGCCATATTGTACTTTTTACAAATGATATTTAAAAACGATTTCTTTTTCTTATAACTAAAGTATACACGAACTATAATGATTCAGGTAAAATCTGGTTGTTTTCAATAAAATAAAAAAAGAGAAATCTGCTCTCGTGCATGAATGTAATGTCTGCATGTTTATCAAAAGGATCTCTCTCTCTCTCTCTCTCTCTCTCTCTCTCTCTCTTATGATCCCAGCGTGTATCTCTCGAGATCTCTCTTTGATGAAGAAAATAGTATCTCATGAATTACTATAGGTTTAAAATGAATAATATTTTTCGTACATTCTAGATCAAGGTCCAATAATAAGATGTTCATGTTTTCCGACCCTGATAATTTGAAAACTGTCGATAATCGTCGAGCAATTTTAACTATATTGGGTCTCTCTCTCTCTCTCTCTCTCAACATTTAACATGTCTGTTTTCCCAACTGTTATTTTTTTCCCTCATGGATGTACAATGCACACCCCACTAAATATTCCTCTCGTTTAATTTTCAATATTTTTATAATTGAATATTTGCTACATTGCTATAACTACTGTATAAATGCACATTTTGTGGTTTTTTTGACAGGAAATTCCCAATATACCCCATCCCTTTTAGTTGTTGACGAGGAGAGAAACTTTTCAATTTTAATCAACAAACTAAAACAAACTAAAACATTTATTTTCAAAAAACCAGGTTAGCTATAATTTTCAAATTTTATTGACATATTCTTTTCACCATTTAGCACAAAAAAAAAGTCATCTTTTTTTATATACATATTAAAGACCTTTTATTAAACTGATAAACCATGAATTATCTAAGCCTTAAAAATTGTTTATTTTTCAATTTCAGTTTTTTTTTTGTGTGTGAAAAAACCTGTTGTTAAGTTAAAATTTGGTAAAAAAAAAAAAAAAAAAAAAAAAAACTTTCTTAAGGTTGCTGGCACATGTAGTAAAGATAATCTTCATGATTTTTTGTATAATTTTTGTACGAACAGTTTTGATTTAATAGCGAAAAATTACCCCGTCCCTCTTTCTCTCTAAATCATGTTCCCGCACCTCTTTCAGACTTGGGTCAATGACTATATATGCTATGAATCTAAAAAGCACTTTTAAAAAAGGTCAAATTGGAATATTGTTTTTGTTTAAAAATATATTAACTTACATATATCAGAGTTCTCATATTTAAAGCGTATTTAAATGTAGATTTATAGGTAATTTTTGAATACCCCCATCCACCCCCACCCTTTCCTTTTTTGCGTCGCTGCTAAGACGATTAGCGTTTGAAAAAAGCGTTGGTTACAGTGTAGATATATTTCGTCATATGAATCCCTGTGGTACACACTAGTTTGTTAATTCATGAATGCAGAATACATAATGACTACTGGTTTTTTTTATATATCAAAAACAATTCGATAGTTGTTCCTCTTTGATCAGTAAGGCTCTGAGAAAGACATCGATGTCGTAAAAAGTTTTTATTTGTTAATTGGTGTTGTTGTTTTAATTAAAGAAGAACTAACCAATATTATTATCGCGAATGCACAAATTAAAATATAGACAGTTACATGTGCGTAGCCAATATTGTACATAACGAGAATTTAGGCAATGTAGGCTTAAATAAAATTTTCAGAAATCAATCCCCATATCCCATTTTTCTTTTATGATTGATACATCGGGATCGTAGTATTCATCACCATGATGCTTTATTGCCAACGTTAAATTTGATGTCACGTCAAACGTTCAATTGAAATTGCAAGAGTTATCTCCCTCAGTATGTTGTACGTCTTTAATTTCCTGTCATGTTTACTATAAAGTTTATGTACCTCTGACCAGACTGCATATATTATATATAATGTATATATGTTATAAAAGCACCTTACCTCATGCACCAATACGTTGTTCTGGGTGAAATAAACTGAACTTGAACTTAACACTTCAATAAATAAACCATACCCTGATTACATTTTTTTTGCTCAACACACATCAACAATGATGTTTCCTACGATAAAATCATTACATGTAACATTGACGTAGTATGCAGGGTTATTTTCGCCCCGTGTTATTTTCGCCCATTTGCAGTTGTGAACAATTTGGCCCAATTTAAATTCGCCCATTCTTAGTTCTGCGTAAGAAATTATGCTGTTTATTTGAATTCGCCCCGTTTTAAATTCGCTCATTTCTCAAGAGGACGAAAGGGGCGAAAATTTCCCTGAAAGAGTATTTTATCTATCACAGTTAATATATGGTTTACATATATAACCATATCTTCAGTATGTCTTTATGAAATGGATTTTGATAAAAATGTGAAAATGATTTCTCTTTAATTTTCAGTAATTTTGTCAAAAACCGAAGAAACAAAAGAATTCTGTCACAATGAAAGAAAAACCATTGTAACTGACAATAATTGTGACGTCAGACATATTACCATTACTGTAGAGGGAGACCCTAATCATGTTGATCAATGCGATTGGAATCAAGGAAAAATGTGTATTAATGGGAATTATGAGAATACCAATAAATCTCTTCGATTCAGTTTCACTTTTCATCTGGAACATCATGCGGGAAAACAGATGGTGATACATTCCAGGTGTAATAATGGAAGCCATATCAATAAATCTATTATAATGATACCATGTCGTAAGTTTCTCTCTATCCTTCGATCGATCGAATTAGTAAGAACACGATAAATATTTGTTTTATTTATTTTTTAATTAACTTCATTTCAGTAGGTTCAGAATTTACGGTTGATGCCACCTACAACAAGGAACACATAAATTTGACCTGCCAACATAAGTTCTTCAATTTGTCATCAGACGGAATCCATATAAAGAGGAAGGAAGAAGATGATTTTATCGTTACCTGTACATGGAACAGAGGAGAATAAGTGACACAGTGTCAAACAAAAGAACAAGGTAGGTCAGCATTTTTTAAAAAAATGTTTTTAGATCTTAAATACTTAAATTAGATACAAGTGCAGTGGTAAGAGCATCTGTTCTAGAGTAGCGATGTTCAGAGATAATCATAACGTCGCGGGTTTGAAACCACTGCGAGACGTACACCTGGAGAACGAGTCCTTGGGTGAGA
Organism: Saccostrea cuccullata; assembly: GCF_032062105.1. Classification (NCBI taxonomy): domain Eukaryota; kingdom Metazoa; phylum Mollusca; class Bivalvia; order Ostreida; family Ostreidae; genus Saccostrea; species Saccostrea cuccullata. The sequence goes on from NW_026937275.1 coordinate 68,336, forward strand.
GATGACGTCACCATATGAGTGAAAGAAAAAAACTTACTATACTTAACATTTTTATAAGCTTTAATATAAAAATAGAAAAGGGATTAAAGTTCATGGAAGACTTTATCTTGGATTGAAAGACTATAACCTTTTTACATTTAAATAAAAATAAAACTGCATATATTAGATCATACTCAGTTAAAAAAAGCATAAAGTATGAAACAGATGTGTCCGTCCGTCCGTCCGTCTGTTACGCTTTTGGGTACCCATCTCTTTTCCGCAACTCCTCTCATACCACTGAAGGAAATTAAATAAAACTTTCACAGAATCTTAATTACATATTGCCATTGTGCACCTCCTATTTTACTTTTTGATCTGACATATATTTTGGATTTTTCAGAGCAAAACATGGACACTGCCATTTTATTCATATTGGAGGCGGGGGGTATCATTTAATGAGCTCATTGCTCACAGTACCTCTAGTTTTTTTTACATGTTAGAGGGCTAAGATAATAAATAAATTGAACATGCTATTTATATGTGTGTTCTCTGTATGGTAGTAAACATTTAATTATTTCTGTTCACTGATACTGTGTTGTGTATGAACACGTTTCCTGGGTGGTAAATCTAAAAAAAAATTTGCAACGTGTAGAGATGGTCCTTCAGTGAAATGCTGACTGACGTTTTTCAAACTTTTTGTTAGGCCATTATTTAAACACTGAATATCCACCGTTTTAATATCCTTATCTTCTAAGAGCACACAGCGGGTGTGACCGATCGGCAGTGGATGCTTACTCTCCAATATCATCTTTTTCCACCTCTATTTTTAGTGTTTTTTTCTGGACGTTTTGAGCTTTAATAATGTTCGATATCTTTATACATCCTAAGAGTTCAGCAGGTAAATCTATGAATTTTAATTAAATTAATATTAAGTTTGTAAATGACAAACAGAAACAGTCAAAATACACGCAATTGTTATTTAATGTCTTTATTAATATCACAGTCACACACCAAAAAGGAAAGGAAATGCATCATTTCTTTCATTTGTAGGAGAGTATTTCTAATTTAAAGAAAATAACTGAATAAATTATAATAAAATAAATAGCATATTTTTATGCATTAATAATATAAACTTGTTAAGAAAAAAGTTAATAAAGCTTGAAAAATCACACATATCCTTCAATGTCACAATAAAAACAGAGGGTATTTTCACTATTTCGTTACCAAGGCCATCCTTAAAAAAATGTTTGTTTGGAATTGCCGCCTGAAGGTTTTCAGACAGAGGAGGGAGGGAGGGGAATTTTTTTTGTTTTAAATGGAAGAAAAATTTTTAATTTTTCATAAATATCTCAGTAAACAGTTAATATATTTTCTGACTCTAAACAAATATATCTACAATTAACAAAAAAAACCAAAAAAAAACACATAATTTTACATAGATATCTACACTATATTTCAATGCTTTGTATGGTGCATGTGTTCATGTAATGGGCAAAAAAAAATGATTAAAAAAAAAACTTCCTACTTTTGATCAATAAATTTTTTCAGGAGGGGGCATTTCAATGAGGCGGGAGGCAATTCCAAACAAACTATAATTTTATTTTGGCCCAATCTTTGTTTTTTATTTTCATTTGTGTTATCGTAGATATATATGGGATTTTTAATCGTCAATATAAATAGAGTCATTCTGGACATGGCAAATCCTCTTAACGCTTGCAGCAGGTATGCATTCTTTTGGAACCAATATAATCTCATCAAATCTTAAGGAGTTTCTTCTTGATCTGTCACTGGTGAGGTGTGTTTCTCGGACGCTTGTGTCAGTGAGATCTATTTCCTCTACATCGCTTCCCATGAGGGTGCGGTCAATCCGCACAATGTGTCTTACCTCGTGGCGCCAACTTCTCCGGATCATTCTGGCAAACCGCATGATCTTTTCTAACGATTTAGAGCAGGAAATGAACTTTGACCCTATAGTGCTTCTAGACCCACTACTAACATGATCCTCAAGGCTTGTATAGGAATGTCTATTTTTGGGAAAGATTCCAGAATTATAAGTTTCGTCAGGTCGCAGTAGTCTGTACAAATATTTGTCGGAATCGCTATCATTATCATTCCTGTCTTCAGTGTCATCATCATTTTCCTCTAAAGACCCAATAACGTCAACGCTCCTTCCTGTCTGATTGTGACTTGGGGAAGCTGGTCCTTTTTCTTCGATAACTATTTCTTTGACAATCGGCGTTGACTCGCTCACGTTTTTATCGTCATCTTTTTCGATGTAAATGTCGTAAGTATTTGAAGACTCGTTTTCGCCAAGTATTCCTGGATCCGATGAGCCTTCATCGCGTTTAGAGACTTGGCTGGCCTCTTCTTGATTATTAGGATCTTCATCTTCTATGTTTTCTGGTACCCGGAGTTTTATTGAATTATTAATCTCGGCTTTGGAGACTGTTGCGCATGAATCCTCATCCCAAAAGGAATTTGGGCTTGATTCATTTGAGAGATGTTTAACTCTCTTTTCTATGTATTTTGGCGATTGTGCTTGATCTTTATTTTCATTTTCGAAGTTGTTTGAGCTGATAACTTCAGTATGTATATAAATTTTTCTAGAATCTTCTGCATGGTCAATGCAAATTCCATCTTCATCTTCTTTAATTTCTGTCAAGTTTGTCGAAGAAGTAGTTTCGGATCCAAAGGTTAATATTTCTACAGGAATAGATAATATTTCTTTACTTTGAATGGATTCGGCAACAAATTCATTTCTTTCTCTTAAACAGTCGGAAGCCAAGTCGTCCTTATTTCCTCTTTCATGCTGAATATTTACTTCTGTTTCATGCTTGATTGAATGGATTTTGAATACTTGTTGTTCGAGAGGAATTTCTTTTTCATGATAAATGGGACTTTGTAGTGAGGGAATACCTAACAAACCATTCGGATCTGTTTCAGATTGAAGCTTCAGTTTCTTTTCTTCAAATTCATATTCCTCATCGTCTGACCCTGTTATTAAAATCATTTATACAGATATTTATAGACATTTCGATTTACAAAAGACAATAATACACTATTTTAGACTTAGTAATTTATATAACATTTCAAAATGCCATGAAGGATAAAAAGACAAAAGACCGTTAATTCAAAAAAATGTTATATTTTAGAATAATCCTAACTCTATTTAGTTATACCTAAATAAATTAAGTCTCCATGGACTCATTTTTACCTCCTCAAAAATCCTTTGTAATACTTAATTTAAGGTAGCTAAGGACACCTGACCCCCAAAAAACCTGTCAATAGATTTTGTTGAAATTTTCACAAGGTGTAAAGGGATGTGTAATGAACACTTAGTCGAAATATGAACATGGCATTGTGGGTAAATTACGGAACCAGGGGGTAATGAGTTACCTCCCCTTTCCAGTCACTCCAAAAATCATAATACAAGATAATTATTACCCATAAAAAATTTATTGTGCAATATGCATTCAATATTAAAAATTATTTTTAAACAATATTGATACTATTAACTTATTTAAACAATGGATTGTCTGAACATATATAAATTAAGAGAATAATCCATGTAGAACATTTGAAATTCGACCAATTTGGCCATTTTCATGCACACAAATTTGACACTTTTTAAATTCTAAAAAAAATCTGTCCAATAGAATTTTTATTTTTTATCATTATATGAAAGATCTGTCTAATACTATTCTTCACTCAAAAAATCTTGGTCACATTGAGGGCTAATAAAGGTACCAGATGGTCCACATCTACCCCCCCCCTCTTTTGGTTTCCCATCCTAAAGGTAAGAATAATGATTAAAGTGGCTATTCAAAAAAATGCATAGCAAATTAGGGAAAAACAACTGAAGAAATAAATTAGAAGTAAAAATCAATTGCTAATAAATGACTAAAGAAAATTTTTTATGAAATAATAGTACATGTAGAGTAATAACTTGGAAGAGTTAACCCCCCCCCCCCTCCCCTCGCAATAAAACGTGTAATTAAACCAATATTGAAATTATCCATAAAAAGTTCCTCAACAAAATTAAAATATGAATTTATATTTCAACAAAAGATTCTTGAACAAAAATGTAATTAAAAAAAACACATTTAAATATTCTTCAACATGATCCCTTTTGATTACTTTCATGCAAACAAATTCTATGTTTTCTTATAGATTTCTAAAAAATATATTGTATGACAAAAATGTCCAATACTATTTCTCACTCAGAAATCTCGGCTGCATTAAGAGGCAATTAACTACATGTATTAAGTTACAGAATGGTCTAATACACCCCCTCCTATTATGCATCTGATATTTTTTTCATTGCAATGTCAAAAATCCCCCTAATTATTAACATGTCAAATGTATTCTACTTAATTTGTCCAAAAATACATTTTGGTCATACAGAATAAAGAAATCCCTCTGACATAGCACTGCAAAATTCACAAATTTCTATTTCATAGAATAATAAGAATATCATTGAAAAAATATGATAAGTACTCTTTCAAATTGATCAAAAGTCATTTTATTCCATGAGCAGGTAGGATAATAACATTTAATAGGCCATTCCAAGTCTTCTTTCTGTTTGGCATCCAATCGCACCTTGGTTTTTGACACCTACATGTATCAGACAATCAAACAAAATCAGAACCCCTACACTTGATTACTTTTGTTGAAATCTTTGAGTTCTGTCAATTTCTCAAATATGTACAATAAATATGTCAAAGGTAGTGTACTTTAGGCATTTAAATTTATTATTTTGATTTTGCTGAAGAATAGATATTTCTGCCAGAAAAGCAGATTGATGAAATAAAATCCTCAGATTTACACTATTATTATAACTATAGACATGATACACGTACATTCTGTGTTTTATTTTTTAGGCTATATTTTTATTTACAAATAGGTACATGTAGGTAGGTTTTTGATTGAAGGTTGGACGCTAAACAGAGAAAAAAAACATAAAATGGGCTTAGTCTAAAACCGTCCTTGACCTGAGATATAAAATTACATAAACTGTACCTAAAAATTAAAAACAAAATGACAATGCTGCACTGGGACAAAACACTTGATGCAGGACATTTTATATAAAAAGTTAAAAAAAAAAGATTCTACATGAATATTTGGAGCAGCTTATTAAAAAGCCTGAAAAACACTCACAGTGTAGATTATGCATAATAGAGAATATCTGTTGATTGGCCTATTACTGAACCCGACATCACAAGTCGACATTAAATTACGCATACATTTTTTTTAAAAAGAATAATCTACACTCTACAGCAGTGTAATACTGCAACTGACATATACAATACATAACATAGTACATTAAACATGAAAGGCTGCATGTGGAGTGATCTATTACCACACCAGACATAAAACAGGGTAGATTAAATATGAAAAATGGAAAAAAAATCTATATGTGGAGTGATTAGTTTCCACTTTAAATGTAACACTCAATCAAGAGATACATGTACTTGGTAATATAAAGCTGACAAAGAAAAGTAGTCTATTGACTATGTTAGTTTACTTTCAACAAGCGATTCTTGTCCTGCTCTTTTTTGGAAGGGGTGGAAAATCATTCTTCCGTCGAGCTGCAGTAGTTGAATCATCATCAACATGAATGGTCTAAACTTCATATTCATATACCTTGTACTCTGTACTGATGAATCTATCTGTAATTTATAAAATTTAACAAATACAATATTATCTGCAGTCAACATCAAAATATATTTCTCACAATGTCTATATCTTATATAAGGAATTTCGGTGAAAGAAACATGTATATGTAACAGGAAAAGAGAAAATGTATGGATGGACCGGGAATCAAACCTGAGACCCCTGCATCACTAGTCATGTGCTATACAGACTGAGCTACCCTGGACGATATATATCCATGGCCCAAACCATTACATATTACATACATGTATATATAACTTGCAAAAATTTACACCTCATACATGTAAATTGCCAATTTTCTACACTTATTAAATCTGGCATAGCAAAATTTAAATGACTTAACCATAATCACTATTATGCTGACATCAAAATCCCCTGGTCTGCTATGGGTTGGTGGTCCTATACCAGAAAGTTCCATCTTGATGGCTGAAAAAAAATAGATCAAATAAATATACATGTATACCAGCAAAACCAAAATTTAATTATGTTAGTTGATTGGCAAATCACTTTTTAACCAGTAAATCTAACATTAAATGCCCCACTGCCTGGCCAATATTCTAACTATACAGCAGCAGTAATATAAAGATTTGTCAATTTCATCAGACCAGCAAACAACATGTAAACAGTTTCAATGTTTACCACACTGACACAGTTTTTACCAGTCAAGAAAAACAAAAATAATCTGTCCAGGGTTCAACACTAAGGGTAGTCCGCTAGCCCGCGACAACTGAATATTGAGTTTGGACTACTAAACATGCCTTTAAACTTGCCCTGCAGGGCTACTGTAAATTTTACCAAACTGAAACACTCACTCAGAGCAACAAAAATAATAATATACACAAAATTTACCTGATTATTGATAAATTAATTTACTTTTCAAACATGTTTTATCCTCAAAATTATTTTTTTAAGTCAAAATGTAAATACTGTAAAGGTGAATCGAAATACCCTAAATGATTATAAAATGTAGAATTTTTTGAATAGAAATATATCTTAGGTACAATCTGACAAAAATTAGCCCCCAGTGATCTTGGAAATAAAAATAAATTATCTGTCCTTCACTGTAAATACATAATCTGACACCCATGAAATTTGCCCCTCCCTCCCTCCCCCATCAAATGAATGACAGTCCCTTTATTACATTTTCTTAATTTACTAATACTCATAAGGGTGAAGTTTAATGCTGAATTAAAATAGGCCTTTTATCATGAAAGTATGTCATGTAAATATCTATAGATATGACTTACCAAGAGCTACTTTTGAGTTGATATCAACAGTGATCATAAGCCTCTCCATCGTATTACTTTCGGGGCCGGGATTTCCCGTGGAAAGTGTCGATAAATCCATAAATAATACAGTACTATCAGACCCATTTACATGTAGGCCTAATGTATTGATACAATAAAGTACCTAGTCACCATCGCTTTCAAAGTTTTTGGAAAAGATACAAACGATATCACTGTGACTGAGAGCATAAAACTGATTTGTCAAGTTCCTCATCTCAGCAAATCTTCGTCCCTCTTTCGATTTCATCCATGTCATATCATGATTGAGATTCAAACCAGCAGCGTCGTCTGCTTTAGAATAGGGGGTGCTAGTCGGTCGTTTGCGATACACAGACATTTTAGTTCAGAAAAAGGTTTTATAGTTTTCTGTTTCTTAAGATGTGTATTCTCTCATTCGCTCTAATTTACTTGATCTACCTTTACAGCTGAGCGTTCCTATAACGTTTCTCTTGTACTTTTCTCGGAGCACGTTGTTTACAACTTGCAGTCCGCCATATTGAACAATGCGCATTTCCGGAATAAGCCAACGGAAAAATTCTTAATTTAGAATTCACATGCAATGTCACGTGATCGCTATCCGTAGCTACGTTAATTTAAATGTATATCATCCAAACAATATTATTCCTGAACATTTTTATTCATATACATACGTTTGCGTTTGTTCACCGCTGATTGTCGAGCATCAAAGTCCATATTGAGTCTTATGGTATCTGAAACATTGAAATAAAACCAATTCAAGGAGAACAAACATATTACTCAGTACTTTGTTGTTTCACACTCCTTAAATGAATTATTAGGTCCGAAGGCAGGATTTCTTGAATTCATGATAAAACAAAATGTTACTTAAGCTGAGGTAAGATTTGGCATTCAATTGTTCTTTTCTAAATATTTAGTAGCAGTTTATGAGTTTTTAGAGCCAACATATCATGTGCTGACCAGATAGCCAGTCTGCGCATCATTATAGAACAATCACTGGAGTGGAAGTCCCCCTTATATGTCAACTTCATCGACTATGAAAAAGCATTAGACAGCGTGGACCGAGAGACATTGTGGAAGATACTGAGGCACTATGGAGTACCAGAGAAGCTAGTCTCCCTGATTCGAAACACCTACCAAGGCATGATAT
>NW_026937276.1:0-7706 GCF_032062105.1 Saccostrea cuccullata
GACAATCCAAGTATTCCTTTACATTTCATTTATTTTTATGTTACCTTCGTTCAAGCAAACGCTAAGCTGCCTCCGTAAACCCCTATTGCTAAATGTTGACGTTGACAGAGAGAGCCGCCATTTTGAACCCGCTTCAAATTTTTAAATGCGAATATCTCGAGATGGGATTTTTCAATTCTAAAACAAATTGCACATTTCACATTCTTTAAAAGTCTTATTATCTTTATAAAAATCAAAGAAAAATATTGAAAAACAAAAAAGTTGAAAATTTTGATTTTTTTAATTTCGCTTCCGTTAGCGACCGGAAGTACTGACGACCAAAAAAGGAATTCCGCATATCTAGAAGTCCTGCCCTATGTTCTCCAACAAGTCTCCAGTTCATATCTTTAGTAGTTCTTTAGATCTCGAACTGACAAAATTTCATTTTAAAATCAGGAAAATGGCCATAATTTGGCAAAAAAAAGCAGTTTTTCAAAAATTCTTCCAAATGTAACAATGGCATAATATAAGAGCGCATCATCCCTGAAAGTTTGATGAAAAACCGATGAATAGTTCTAGATATCGCGTGCACAAAATTTGTCTAAAAAATAAGAATAATAATAAGAAACAGTAGAATCACTAAAGGTTTCCGTAAGACGGAAGACCTTAATAAGAAACAGAGAAAAAACAAAGTTCCCCAACTTTTTTGGGGGAACATAATTAGAGGAGGAATATGATATACGGCACATATGGTGAGTATGGAAAAAAAAAGGTCGCTTAAGCGGACTTCATATTTTATTTCTGCATTGACTGCAATGTTAAACCCCGCATTTAAAAAAAACAAGACACATTATCATTATTAAATATTTACATTAGATCAGTAATAAGATATAATGAATCTAAGTAGAAAAAAATGTATTATCAATTTGTACGTTATGGCATGTTTCATTTTGGGAAAAAACATAATTATCTAGTTGTTTACTTAATATATAGTTGTTTGGGTGAAAGTGATAAAAACATATGGGACAAAAAAAGAATGGTTGTAAATATAAATCACTTATATCCAATTTTAAATCGCTTTTGTTAAACTTGAACTGAGGCTCGCTATTTCTTCAATACTTAATCATTGGCCAAATATTCTCGTTTTTAATTATCAAATGTTCTTTATATAATAATAAAATATAAAAGACACTTTGACTATCTTATGTTAAAACTTTTTATTACCTCCATATGTCCAGTCTGCAAACATTGTTCCTTGTTGCTCACATTTATTTTCGTCAACTTTTTCTGTAAAAAATTTTGACATGTCTATCACCAGTAGATAGAAAGCCCTTCTGCTGAGATACACCTGATGACTGGCGTAGTAGGCACATTGTCCTCCAAAGTCTACCACACTCAGAATCTGCTTGTCGTTTTTGTCTGTACTGTCTGATAATGCTGTAAAAACAATTTCATGAACTAATCGAAAATGGAAACTTTCTTTATCAAATTACCTACATCAATGGATGTCATGTATATTAAAAATTGACAATGTTCATTCAAAATTGAGTTGAACATGACTTACAAAGTGAATTGAATTTTTTTGTGTGTAAAAAAATTGAATAAAATATGTTAATATTTGAGAATAATTCATTCTTCGTATTGATTATAACATTCTCAATATGTAATAGTTTACATGTACATGAGTTTGTTACAACACTACATTAAAAAAACAAGCTGTGTCGATGAGACAGTAGCTCCACTGATATTTACTTAACAAAGTAGAACTTGAACGTAAAACTATTGCAACAGCTATGTAAAATAGAATGACGATGCTGGGTTGAGGTAGGAGAAAAAAAAACTGGATTCTATTTCAACCCATTTCTTAAAAAGTAACGAAGAAAAAAAAAATAATATTACTATATTGCCAACAATGAATGATCCCTGTAAGAAAATAAGTTTTGGCATGTTTGCGTTATATTTTGTGAAAAAATCAGAGAATTCTATACATGTATATTGGTCACTTTGGGGCTTGCATTTTGGACGTGACAGTCTGTTATAAAATGCTATGTAACTTTGTTCCATAAATTGTAGAGAGTTGATATTTGGAAACATAGATAAGAAGTCTCCATCCTTTATGAACTACAAAGGTCAAGATCATCTTAAGAGGTCAAAGGTCAAATATTGTGACGTCATCTATTGAACCTTTTAGATTTTATGCCATTGAAATTTTTTTAATCGCCGACATATCTGAAACCACTGTTTCATTTTTTTTTTTACACATCTTATTCTAGGACCCATTTGAATCATTCTGTATTTTTTTGTAAAAATTGAATTATACATTTCTTCTTAAGGAACCTTAAACTGTCGGATATTTACATATGAATTATCAATTCTGAAGCTATGTATGTTTTATTTTTACTGAATATTTTACTCAGATTTTCCAGTATTTATTTGACTTACCGATTCAAAGTAAAAAAATGGTTATGTTTATAAAATGTATTACACAAATTTGCAAAAGATCAATCGATATTTCTAAAATAAGGCTTATTCTCTAGTCGAATTTCACAATCTTCTTACGGGTCTGATAGGCCATATTTATACCCGCAGTTTCTAAAGAAAGTTCGGGTATATTGTTGTTACTCATGTCCGTCCGTCCGTCCGTCTGTCACACTTTTCTTCCCTAATTCTCTCTTACATTTTACACAGTAGGCTAATCATCTTTTGGGAGATGGTTGGTCGGTTTCATGTAGATGTGCAGTAAGGTTTCGGAATTTTGATATTGCCCCGGGGGGTCATATGGGTGTCGAAAAATGACGTTTTTTATGCAAAAAGCCCCGTCTTCCCTGAACTCCTCTTACATTTTACACAGTAGGCTAATCATCTTTTGGGAGATGGTTGGTGGTGTCATGTAGATGTGCAGTAAGGTTTTGGAATTTTGATATTGCCCCGGGGAGTCAAATGGGGGTCGAAAAATGACGTTTTTTATGCAAAAAGCCCCGTCTTCCCTGAACTACCTCTTACATTTTACACAGTAGGCTAATCATCTTTTGGGAGATGGTTGGTTGTGTCATGTAGATGTGCAGCAAGGTTTTGGAATTTTGATATTGCCCTGGGAGGTCAAATGGGGGTTGAAAAATGACGTTTTTGATGCAAAAAGCCCCGTCTTCCCTGAACTCCTCTTACATTTTACACAGTAGGCTAATCATCTTTTGGGAGATGGTTGGTGGTGTCATGTAGATGTGCAGTAAGGTTTTGGAATTTTGATTTTTTTGCCTCAGGGGGTCAAATGGTGGTGTCATGTAGATGTGCAGTAAGGTTTCGGAATTTTGGATTTACGGGGGGTATTCAAAATGACGTTTTTTATGCAAAAGCCCCGTCTTCCCTGAACTCCTCTTACATTTTACACAGTAGGCTAATCATCTTTTGGGAGATGGTTGGTGGTGTCATGTAGATGTGCAGTAAGGTTTTTGGAATTTGATTTTGCCCCGGGGGGTCAAATGGGGGATTGAAAAAATCACGTTTTTTATGCAAAAAGCCCCGTCTTCCCTGAACTCCTCTTACATTTTACACAGTAGGCTAATCATCTTTTGGGAGATGGTTGGTGGTGTCATGTAGATGTGCAGTAAGGTTTTGGAATTTTGATTTTGCCCCAGGGGGTCAAATGGGGGAAAAAATGACGTTTTTGATGCAAAAAGCCCCGTCTTCCCTGAACTCCTCTTACATTTTACACAGTAGGCTAATCATCTTTTGGGAGATGGTTGGTGGTGTCATGTAGATGTGCAGTAAGGTTTTGGAATTTTGATTTTGCCCCAGGGGGTCAAATGGGGGAGTGTAAAAAATGACGTTTTTTATGCAAAAAGCCCCGTCTTCCCTGAACTCCTCTTACATTTTACACAGTAGGCTAATCATCTTTTGGGAGATGGTTGGTGGTTTCATGTAGATGTGCAGTAAGGTTACGGAATTTTGATTTTGCCCCGGGGGGTCAAATAGGGGTAAAAAAATGACGTTTTTATGCAAAAAGCCCCGTCTTCCCTGAAATTCTCTTACATTTTACACAGTAGCCTAATCATCTTTAGGGAGATGGTTGGTGGTGTCTTGGAGATGTGCAGCAAGGTTTCGGAATTTTGATATTGCCCGGGAGGTCAAATGGGGGTTGAAAATTACATTTTTTTTGCAAAGGTCCTGTCTTTCCTGAAGTCCTCCTTAATGTTACTCAGAAGCCTAATCATCTTTTAGGAGAGTTAAATATCTTGAAAATTATGTAAAACATTAACGTTAAAGAGTAAAAAAACATTGCAAGCTGGGAAACATCTTGAATTTTTATGAGTAATTAATGTACAAATGTCAAATGTGAGAGTCATATCTCATCTCAATCAAAAGTTATAAGCAAATGCAACATTTTTGAAAAGTAGGTTAGGCTTCAAGGTCAAGGTCACAGAGTAAAAGTCATGATTCATTTGGAAAGATCTTATCACAGGTAATAATATACATGCATTATAATATGAATACCCTAACATTTCTCTTTCAAAATGATAAATTTATAACAATTTAATTTTTTTGCAAGTAGGTCAAACTTCTAGGTCATATGTAAAAAAAAAAACATGCCATTCTCACAGGTAAATACTAGTACATAAGTTTAATATGAATGCCTTGTCTCTTCTCATTAAGTAGATATGACCGTGATAACCAAGGTTAATTTTATTCAGACAGAAGAACAGTCTGACATACAAATGTACATATTTCTATATGAATTGCATGGGTAAAATTGGACCAGTGGTTCTAGAAAAGTTAAAAATGTAAAAAGTTTTCAGACAAACAGATGGACAACATGTCACAACAGACGTTATATGACAAGGAAACCAGAAAAGCTCAAATGAGTGTTTTGAAAGGGTTACAATATGGTTGCAGTACTTGAAAAGCTGGGTTTTTTTTCATGCAGAGATATGCATGACCAACATATTCATGTTTTATATTTTCTTTAGTAATTTGTTTGTTTGTTGTGAATACATATCTCATTGGAATTTTTCCGTCATATGGAGACACCACCAAATAATAATGAAGACAAGATGTGTTTGTGAAACACTGATGTCCCTGTCTGGTAGCCTATGGCGAAGGTTGAAGTTTCTCAAATATATGTCAAACTCAAAGGTCAAGGTCAAAAGGTTCAATTGTTGGTATCAGAAAAAAGTCTTGTCACAAGGAATGCACATGTGAAATAAGTAATCCCTAGTACTTCCTCTTCAAAAGTTAATTGCCAAGGTTAATTTTTTAAGTGGTTCAAACTCTACGGTCAAGGTCAAACATATTTATACCTGTTGACAGTTCACAATGAATACACATGTTAAGCATGAAAGCCCTAGCACCTACTGATCAAAATTTAGGCCAAGTTTAAAGTTGGGTATTTTTCTTGTAAAAATGTGTATTCTAGGTCAAGTGATCAGAGGTAAAAATTAATGGTACCCAAATAAAAGGTCTTAATTGTCACAAGAAATAAACCTATAAAATGTGGAAGCCAATTGTATAGCCCATCCCACTTAAAACTTATGGGCAAGGTTATAATTTCTGCAGACAAATATACAGACATTATATAAACACAAGAAACAAAATATGTACATAATTAGTCAAACAGAAAAAAATATACTATTTAATTGGAATCTCAAAATAGATTGTTATTTCAGGGATAGGGAGTGGGTAGGGAGATTGGAACCCCCCCCCTGGAATTTCCTTTGTTATTTAAACAAGACTATATACTGAAGCAAATAAAAAATGATTTTGGACATCCTCCCCCTAACTAAGAAAACATTGGGTTTTTTTTGTTTATTTGTTTTCATTGTATGATTTTTTCTCCTGCTTGTCAGGAAATTCTAGGCATGAATATTTTGACTGAGATGTGAACCCCCCTCCCACTCCCAAAAAAATTCTGGATCCGCACCAGTATTGGCAGTAACTGAATGTCACATCGACAAGGGAAGATAACTTCACAATATGAAATTCGTCTAGTGTGGCATGCGATGATCTTTGACCCTTTTTGAACTTTAACCTAATCGTTTGGGTTTTTTTAACCCCCACTATACTTAAACTTGTACTTACCGACCTCCATAGGTCCTGTAAACTTCATGAAATATAAATCCAATTACAACACAAAATGAATTAATCCAAAGCACACCATTCTGCAGCATGTTATAATGATATTCCATTCGGAAAACCTCCGTGCCGTCGATTCCGTCACCTTATCAGATGAAGTGGGAATCGGCCGAGGTGTACCGAATGGAGTTTAATCTAAAAATATGATAATGGGTGACGCAACGTGATGTGATATAGAATTTACATGTCAAGAACAAATTTTAAATTAATTCATAACAAACACTGTTTTAACAAAACTGTTCCATCTAGCCTATTCCCAAACGTATGTACTGTGTGATTGTGGTGTAGGGGGGGGGATTAGTAAATTTAAAAAGGTCCTAATATGAGCAAAACATTTATCAAAATCTAATTTACATTATTAATAGAATTCAAACTGGTATATAATGAATTAAGCATGTAAAATAAATATAAGAGGTTCTGAGTTATAGGTCACAGGAATAATTTCATACCCAATTTTATGAATACATATGTAAATGACAGGCACGTAGCAACCGGGGGGGGGGGGGGGGGGGTTGGGGGGGCTGCCCCCTTTTTTCCCCAAAATTACCTGTACTATAAGAAAATGTCCATTAAAAAGATGGTTGCCCCCTCCCCCCACTTTTAACCACAGTATATACATTCCAAGGAAATATGGGAAAAATTGGAAGTGAAAGTAATTTTGCCTTGAAAAAAAAAGTGGCCACCACCCCCCCACCCCCACCCCCCCATTTCATTTTTTTTCCTTGTTATATTTTTTTAGGTTAGTAAAAAAAATTTTCTCAGTTGCCCCCCCCACTTTCAAAAACGATGCTACGTGCCTGAATTATATAGAATTATTTTGACTTTTTCCTTGGTAAGCCCCCGTAGGATTGTGTATTTAGAAGCAAACACCTTAGTGCGGGTATTATTCTCATGACAGCATCTAGTTAAGACTTTGTGGGAAAATACGTGGTAAAATTTTTTTCATATCATACAGAAGAAGATTTGTATCCTAGAACAAAGTATCAAAGTTTCGGAAAAATGGAATTTAAGGGAAAATCTAGCCTATCTATTATGTTTTACCTTAGGTCTCTTGACGTCAATTTGACAGCAATTAGACAAAAGTTGTTGTAGAAATACCCTTTTGAGAGTATTTCAAATTTCTAAAAATAGTAAACATAGCAACACCATGTGCTTATACTAAAAAGAGATGCGACTGTATATTGGTAATGTTTACTGGCATTTGTAAGAAAGGTTTTTTTTTTAAATCGAAGAAAAAAGGTAAGATATGTAGCATTTTGCAAAGAATTCTACATGTATGAAATTTCTGTTTTGGTAGCCCTCTTGCAACGTTGTTTATCAGTATCATAAACTGATTTAAAGAATATTAAACTTAGTGTGGTCGGCAATTACCTACTTAAGTCCCTCTGAAATCCAAGCAACAATTTAAGGCAAGTATGCTTTGAACGAATTTCATTCAGCGTTTAAGTGAAGTGAACCTTTTGTTGAAATATCTAATTGTAATAGAATTATCATTAAAAGGTAATGTTTTGATAAAAAGAAGTCATTTCCTTCATTAAAAGTAACCATGGCAACGCTTTTCATAAAAACATCATAAAAAACAAGATGTGTTTGTGAAACAC
>NW_026937277.1:0-7708 GCF_032062105.1 Saccostrea cuccullata
ATGGTGCTTCTTTCAAAATTTGTGAATTTCATGGCTTTTGGCTTAAGGTTTCGTCAAAGGTCAACATGTCTAAAAAAATTATTTTTACAATAGCTCCAAAATTATGTGTGGTATAAAGTCAAATCGTTTACAGTTTAAAAATATATCATTGATTAATAGATGGAAAGTATCACTTGATAACAAATATTTTTAAAAAGATGTTTTTTGAGAAAAATTATATCAGAAAATGTGCATATTTAAAGAAAAATGCACCTGCTTAATTCTGTATTTTTTTAAAAAAACCATCATTGCAGAAATCATATATGTTTATCATTGAAGGGCAAGTTGGATGTAAATGGTCTCTGAAAGGCTGTTATTGAAAGCATGACATGTATAAAGACAAGACCCCTATAGAATCCACCATTTTCAATGTACTTTCACTTTCAAGTCTTAACATTTGGACAAAATAAATAGGGAAAACAACTTTCCAGAGGCTATCAAAGTCCAACTTGCCCTTCATTGATAAACATATTTTGTTTCTGCAATAATGGTTTTCACTAAGAGCGCAGAATTAATTAGGTGCATTTTTTGAAAATATATGCATTTTTAAGAGGAATTTTTCTCAATTAATATTTTTTCCAAGTATTTTTTTTATCAAGTGATACTTTCTATCTGTTAATCAATGAAAAATTTATAAACTGTAAAAGTTTTGGGGCTATTGTAAAAATAAATTTTTGGACATGTTTACCTTTGACGAAACCTTAAAACACGAACCAATTACAATCGCTGGAAAGTTGTTACATGATACTCAGGTGACCTATAAGGCCCGTGGGCCTCTTGTTGTAATATATAATCTTTACTTGTGCAGAAAAATGCTTTTGGTGTGCTTCTTAGAACTGTGCAGCTACAGAATTCAGCAGAGCCTTAAAAAATTCAGAAAATATGCAAAATGTGCATTAATGTGTTCTCTACAAACATTTATTGAGAAAATGTATAAATTTTGCACTTTTAAATGGTAATTTCAAGTTCAAAACAAGGTACTTTTCTTTTAAAAATGAGTGTAAAGAACCATGAAAGTAGTTCATGGATAACAGCACGTGGTCTATTTTTAGCTCAGATTTTTTCCAGACCTTTTCTAAATATGGAGGTACATAATATTCATGCATCTTTGCTAGCCAAGGGTTTTTGATACGTTACTCTTCGGAGTGTAGCGTATCAGAAACCCTTGGCTTGCGAAGATGATAATAATCTAAAAAAGTAGAAGAAAATCATAGTTTGAATATGTTTCAAATAATATGAAGACGATTAAAAGGGAAAATGTGTTATATTGTGACTTAAAATAATTAGTATTATTATATAACAATTGATAAATAGTGTACGTGTTGATATAAAAAAAAAACATCAACTATTTGATTGCAGGAAAGGAAAAATGAGCACCATCAAAATTAAAAATAAAGAATTTGTAAGTCTGACATGGATAACTTATTTATCTACCAAAATTTTGACTATCACCAATGAAACACAAAGAAAATTAGACACATAAAATCGATATGAATAACATTGTTTTAGTAAACACATATTGTCAAAATTACAATTACGATTTACTGAATAAAATACTTTTTTTAATTTGCTCATATTGTCAAAATTACAATCTTACAGAGTAAAGAAAAAAATCAACATAATTAAATATTTTAGACCATTTTTAAAATAATGTTTGGTGCTCCTCCACACTCAGGGAAAAAATTATTGGGTGTGTATTTTCAAGTGAAAATTTTCCTTAAAATTTAAACATATTTGTTGACGGAATAAAATGAAAAAAAAAAATGTCGTGTAATGCATGTAATGGGATGTAAAAAAAATTAGTCGGGCCATTTCTAGTCAGTATGTAGGGAGCGCGAGGGTAACATTTTTTTTTAAAGTGGTCTTAACAATATAAGGCTAGTATATATTCCATCACATACTTAGTGATGCAAAATTTCCGAATCTTTGGCATTATTTTGAAAAACAAACAGACAAACATAGGATTTTCGGGATGGGCGGGTGTAGCCTTCCACTTTCTTTCTTTTTTGCGAAGATAAACATCTAAGCATAGGCAATGGACCTTTCTTTGCATACATTGTGCTGTCTTCTATATTTCAAAGAAACAACTCAATATATATATTATAAAACTTCGTATGTGGGTGAGAGCTTTAAACTTTGTCAACATAATATGAGACATGATGTGTTTTATGTCTAAAACATTACGCCCTACAATGTGCGGACCATCGAAAACAATCCATAATTTCTGTGAGGTGCCTGAAGGAAATCATTTAACTGACTAATTTTTCTATCTAACTGCTGAACAAAACTGACATATGTACCAACTTTTCGAATGTAATACCTGTAGTTAAAATGTATTTTCCATGTACCACATATTGTTTAACATTTTCACATAAAAAAACCTAAGCATCCTCCTTGCAGAGCCCCATTTGAAAATAACTTCTTTCGCTACAGAAAAGAGATCCACCGTAAACACATACATGTATGTATCAGATAAATTTTTATCTGTTTTTGAGTTTTAAAGGAATCAACAAATTATCAAGACTTGTACCATTTAAAATTAAATATAATCATGACAATAAACGCATCTATCCACAGATATATATATACATGCCAACCACTTGCTCAGTGGAATGATATAAACGAGGAAACTCGAGCGATAAACAAAACAGTTTTTACCGATTTGCTGGAGTTAAAATCGCGTTTTTTTCATTAATCAGAAGATGCCATTCAACAAATAAAAATAGTAAATTATATAATCTAAGGATTATAGCTTAGTAAATTTGTGTTTTGGTGTTGGTATGGTCGCATTTATTCTAAAATCAATGTTATTTGAACTATGTGTGACAGAGAAATGGAGGACGTAAGGAACACATGGCCCTAGGAAGACCCCGATATGAAAAATCAAATTTTTAAGAATGATGGAGAAGGATTAAAAAAAAGCAAAACAAATGGTTGTAGCCATGTTATCAATGAACCGAACTGACATAATTTTCCATGCATTTTTCATCTTGTGAATGCTGTAGTTGCGTATAATTTTCTAACAATAAAACAAAATAAACTTAATTATTTACTAATTTTGGTCTTCAACAGTAGGTAATGAGTGCATTAGTAACTTTGGGGTAGTTTGGTAGAGTATTGAGCGCATTCTTCGTATTTCTTATTTTACACCAGACTAGATCCAATATGGCTTGTACACCCCCTTAACAAATTAAGGTTAATTATGATGAAATACCACACAGGTTTTAAATGTATTGATTACGATAAATATCTTGGAATAGCTTTTAAAGTTTCTAAATGGAAACTTGTTGGATGAAATGAAATAAACGTCTTGTTTTTTTTTTTTTAAATGATTGGACATTATTGCATTGGAATGGCGGAGAATTTTAACAAGTAGCAATGCAATTCAACTTACGAAAAGTTATGAATCTATGACTGTGACATATAAATTTCAATGATGTCAATCTTAACCTTATAAAGGATCACTTCATTATAAATAGGGATCTGACCTATAGGACTGGGCTTGGTTTTTTCTCTACAAAAAGCTTGTCGATTTCCGTTCCGATTAATGATATTAGCCCGAATACATTTAACAATTTGTTTTTCCTAAATCTTTATTTCAGTGAGTAGAGGTAGAAGAAACCTTTTCATTGATTTTCTGAGTTTGTTATCTCCAAACGTAACATTGATATTTGTCTTTACTTCTCATTGTGCATAATGGTAATGTCTACTGTCTCTGAAATTCTATTCTTTATGTAGAGATTATTTATCCGTGGATATAATAAAAAAAAATGTCATTAATGTGTGCAAATTATATAGGCCTAAATGAAATCCAAGGGAGTACAGTTACTAATATATGTATTCGACGCAGCTCAATGCTGTCAAGAATACCTGTATCAAATAACACAGAGTGAGTTACTCTTGTCCTCGGAGAAAGTGTGCTTATACTGAGGTTTGTTCCGCCTGATTGACAACTGTACATATGATTGTTGCGATTTGACATCTCTTTAGTTTTTCTTGTATCAAGAATGGACATGCATGAATGATAGATAATTGAAGGAAAATACATAAGTCTATTTAAAAAAATTAAATTGTCTTTGAAAAGGCGAAATTGAAAACTTTAAAAGTGTGGTGCCAGGTGGATTCGAACCTGCGGCTTTAAAAAGAAGCACTTCGTGGAGTAAAACTAACTCACTTACATGTATCAACTGAGCTAGTCTGTCTATGACAATACCTGGTATAAATTTGAAGCAGATTTTCAAAATCAGGTTTCCTTATTTTTTGTAGGTGTTTTGAGAATTTCGACCTTAGGGCAGGGGTGCCCCTAAAAAATCCTATCTTAAATCATTCCTTACATCATAACCTATCAAAATATCACAATTTTATTTAGGGACAGATCTGCCCTGAAGGACTTCTAGGCCAAAATTCATGCAAAAATCAATGCTTTAACGGAAAAAATGGTGTTTCAGCCAACTTTGGAAGTTTATTGTAAAGTTGTAAATAATAAATTTTAAGTATAAAAATACAAATTTGAAAAATTTAGACATATGTACGATAGAAAACAACAAATAAAGATTAATATTTAAATGTTACTTTTTGCGGAAAATTGTTCTCTCCTATAGGTCAATTCTTTTGTCGAAGCGAATACATCCTTTGAATTGATGATCATATCGTCATATGATCTTTAAAAGAATGTTAGATTTTTTTTAAGAATATGGATCTGATTCTCTGTCTATTCAGTCAATAATTTAGAAAAGTTAAATAAAATGTAAAATTGTTGAACTAAACAAAAGAAAATCATTCAAAATTAATCAATCAGTACTTGAACTTTCACCACATTAGTTCGATTGAATTATCAATTTAATAGTCAGTCCAATGAATTCTTGACGAATATGGATGCATCAATAAACTCAAAGATATTGAGAGCAAAATAAAAACTTACATATGCATGTAACCTTATGACAAAGTTTATTATTTTAATATTTTTTATCTATAATTTTTTTTTCAATGGAGTACCCCCCCCCCCCCTTGGGATAAATTCCCGGATCCGCTCCTGATCATAACCAGCCTATTGTGTTTATGTCTGTAGGTTAGGACGCATATTCTACCAACGATCCCACTCTTTTAAACGACAAGCCACTACCTACAAGTAACCTATGATGTTATATTGGTACCTGGGTTGTTCACATTGTGTATTTGACCTCATATTATCAAATATTGTATACCAAAAGATACACATAAAAATTAATTATATAAATCTAATTCCCAATGAAATTTTCATTTGATAATGTTAAATTGTATTTATTTCATTGATGGGTAAACCAAAAAACATAGGGGGTGTCGACGCGTCACATCTAAACGTCACGTTTTAAAATATAATTTTCTAAGAATGAAATAGACAATTTGAAACACAATAAAAAACATTTAAAAAGCGCCTAATCGTCTAATAGTTTAGAAGAAATTTTTCCAGTTTTTGTTGAATATTCAATGACGTCATTTACAATTTTGATCACAAAATTGTTGTTTTACTCTGATGCATTGAACAAGGGAATTTTTTGGGGGAAAAGCACCGAAACAAGCTGTAATGCCTTTTGCTTCAAAATTTAGAAATCGGCAATAGAGACAGTTACGCTGATTAATCAGAATCACAAAGGAAAGAATGTACATAAGGGACTTCTTTATAGATGGTTTCGACAATTTTGGGCGTGTGATGAGTCATTGAATGATCAGCGGATGACAAGAAGACCGAAAGATGGCATGTCGGACAGAAACGTTCATTGGTGTCTGACGTTTTCAAAAAAGACAGACGGTTAGAACGACATGTAAACTTTTTCAGTCTTCATTGTCATTCGAACTCCGAAGTGGAAGGATTTATTTCTTTCTGGTAAGGATTTACACGTTTTTTTTTAATTAAATAACTAAAATATCGTGTTTGAAGAATAATTATTTCATTGCAAAAATTATCTATGATATTTATATTTCTATTATTATAATTAAATAACTTAACTGTTACTTTATCCATGATATTTACCTGGAAAATGCAGGTAACTCTTGATGGCTCGAACTTCGATCTCTCGAAGTTCTTGATCGCTCGAAGTCAGTCTCCGGTCCCGATTTTTTTCCCTATATAACTAAGCAAATTTACTCTTAATTTCTCGAACTCTTGATCTTTCGAAACCCTTGATCCCTCGAAGTCAAAATGCAGTCCCGCTATGCATATTTTATTGAAATTTACCCTTGAAATGTGTATACAATGTTACATAATTAGCAACTTTACCTGGACATTTAAATGGCCCAAGGCAGAAGACGCGGGTCTCGAGAAACGGGATGTTTATTCAGGTGACACTTATACTGCTAGGTGATAGTTGAATTATAATTAATCATATGTTGCCTACATGCTATTAAAAAAAATTATCGTCGGCTGTCTTGTGATAATTCAGAGAAGCGGTGTGAATGAAAAATAGTATTTTGAATACAAGACGAAAAACTATATAAATAGTTTAATTTTTATTTCGAGTCAGTGTCAAAGGTTATAACAAAATATGAAAACGCAGAAACAGCCTCAATGTCAATATTACGACTATTGTTGCACATATACTTACAGAATTCTATGGAACGCCATCACTGCCTTATAGCATATAACTATGTATTTATTACGTCAGTTTATCATTACGTGATGTGAACATATCTTTACGTTATGTCCATTTTTTATGGGATGATGAAAATATATCTTAACATCATGTCAATGCTGCATTACATGAAGTAAATACATCCTTTCATTATGTCAGCACTTCATAACTTGAAGTAAAAAATTCATTATGTGAAGTGATAATGTGTTTACATTGTGTTAAAACTTTATTACGTGAAATGAATGTTTCTTTACATCATTTCATTTCTTTAATATGTGAGGTCAAAATTGCATTACGTCAAGTAAATTGTGTTTTATAATTAAACTTATCATCACATGAAGTCAAAAGCCCATTCCTTTTTGAGAGTGTATATTTCTATTATATCAAAGTATTATTACGTGATATGGATTTATCTTTATTTTACGGCGAGGGCATCATGATGTGAGGTGAACACATCTTACCTTTATGTCAGTGCTTTATTACGTGGTGTAAAAAGTGTATAACATAATGTGAACATATCTTTATATCATATCAACACTTTATTACATTATGTCAAAACTCCATACCGTGATGTGGATATATTATAACGTTATGCCAACTCTTTCTTATGTGATTTAAAAATATCTTTATATTGTGTTAACTCTTTATCACGTGGATTCCAAGTTCATTACCTGATGCAAAAATACATTTACATTATCTCAAAGCTGTATATCTAGTAGATAATAAATGTTGACGACCGTATTTTAATGACTGGTAAGAAGGGGGGTGTCGTGATTGATTAGGACAAATTACAGGCACATAATATCAACCCCCCTCTTTTCCCAGATATAACTTTACTATAGAAAATATAATGTTCATTGAAACTGTACAGCCCCCCACCCCCACTTCTTGTTGAAATATAGTCCACTAAGGGTAATATAATATATCTGGAAAAAAATAGGATTGATTGAAATTGGACCACTCTCCCCGAAATAGGATTTTCGGGCTTGGACATTTTTTTCCTTGGCTTGTCTAGTTTTTTCGGATAAATGATTTTTTTTTTTCTGGCTGACCTCCTCTTT
>NW_026937278.1:0-75213 GCF_032062105.1 Saccostrea cuccullata
AAAAGCTTGAGATATAAAATACCACAAGTGCACATCTGTTACTTACTTGGATATTTTATTAAAAACGACGTTAATGGTAATCAAACAACCAATCGTAATAAATGTGACAATTTAACTTTTCTATAAAAAGTTTCCCTTTAATTATGCAGAAATATACATCATCTGCATACTAGATTATATGACACATAATATGCTCTACATATGAAAAATTTTTTGGGGTAAATTATTAACAAACAAGTTGAGGAAAAAAGAATAATAGCAGTTTTGTTTAAAGTCATCATTTCGATACAATGAACCTATGAGTATAGTAATAATTTTTCATATATTATTTATACACCGAATTGACAAAGGGTTTTCCGATATTTCCCAATCATGACAAGGAGAACGGGGGGTGTGACTGGTCAGCGGGGATGCTCACTCCTCCATGGCATCTGATCCAACGTCTGATGTTTTGAGGTCCGTGTTTGCTTTGCTCCTACTTTGTATTTTTTTTTGTTTTATCTTGAATGTGTTGATTTCTCCATTTGTTTAACGATTATTATTTTTTACAAAACAATGGAGAGAAAATTCGGGTGAGGTTGTGGCCCCTGGGCCTCTTGATATAAAGGGAATCATTTCCCGCAAAAAAGACTACGATGCTTACGTTTCTTCTGGATTTCGATATAATGGCCCCTGCATACGGGGTTCTTGTGTTAGGACAGATTTCTATTTATCATGTGGAATTTATGATTGTTCCCTATAACTTAATACAATAGTTAAATACGTCAATGATTGTTATCAGTAAAGTACATACAGTTACTCATGATTTATTTAATCATTATTGGATATTTCACAAAAGAGTATTAGAAGAGAGATTGGGGAGAAAGAAAAAGATAGAAGAGAGGAGAAAGAGAAAGAGGATAAGTTATAAAGAGAGATTGATTGTGTAATGTTTAACGCCCCTTTCCGAGAAATTCATCTATATGGAGACGCCACCAATTGCCGGTGGAGAGCTGCAAATGTTCTCCGAAACTCGGCACTCAGGATCATTTTTGGCTAGAGAGAAAAAAAGAAGAGATAATAAAATTTTAGATTTGGTTTTGTAAATTAGACAAAACTAACTGGGATGTTAAAAATTACCATCTACAATCCTATTAAGGCGTGTAAAAAACAATTTGAAAAAAAAATGTGTTACAGACTAAAATGAAAAATCAAAAATAACATAAAAATATGAAAAATGGAATAGTTTCTTTTTTATCATCGTAAAATTTCCCCTTTTTTTTGTTGTGACATTCAACACTCATGTGTATTTCGTGTTTATGGCCCAAAATATTTGACATTCATGATTAAACATATCAGAATACGACCAATTTTAAGACAGAGTCAGGCTGACAGCAAGTCATGTTTTGTAACAGGTCATTATTTCATAATTTTGATTTCCAAAAAAAATATAGAGATAACAAACAGTATTAAATAAAAAAAAAAGTCCATAAAACAAATTAAAACAGAAGCAGAGCAAACATGGACCTCCAAAACATCAAAGGTGGGAAAGTTACTATGTTTGCAAATCAACCTATTTGACTACAAGTCTCCTTCTACTGTCATTGTTTCTTTACCCTTTGACCCCGTTACCTTTCAAACCCTTTGTTCTTTTTATCATCTTTGTTCATGTTTAACGCATATAAGGACCTTTAAATTATGAGCTAAAAAACTAAAAACCTTCTCGGAATTAGGGTCTTTGGATATTTTACAAAACAGTACCTTATGCAACCGGACCAGGCGAACCATTTTCACGTAAACATTGGGGTTTGAAACTGATACATAAGGATCAGTTCTGCTCCGTTATCCCAGAGAAATACCCCCTAACCACTCCGCAAAGCGGTCCACTTAATCGTTTTATTTGTTTACACCCT
This sequence comes from Saccostrea cuccullata, assembly GCF_032062105.1. NCBI lineage: Eukaryota > Metazoa > Mollusca > Bivalvia > Ostreida > Ostreidae > Saccostrea > Saccostrea cuccullata. The sequence continues at coordinate 1,893 of NW_026937278.1, forward strand.
GTTCACAAATATTATCATTTACTGCTTTCATGAGATTGATAACTGTGCGTTTATATTTCATCACAATTTAAGATCGTTATTAATGCTGATATCTGTTCTTAAAATCATACTATTAAGGTTTAAGAAAGACTTAATTCTACAACATTTGTTCATTGGTGTCATAAAAATGTTTCAAATAAGGATATGGAGATAACAAACAGTTTTCAATCTCAAAAATACAAAATAAGAGCAGAGCAAACACGGACCTCTGAAATATCAGAGGTGAGATCAAGTACCATGGAGGAGTGAGCATCCCATGCCGACCGGTCACACCCGCTGCGTGTTCCTTATCATGATTAGGAGATAAAGGAAAAAATCCGTCGTCAATTCAGTGTATAAACAATGGACTAACAATTAGTATAACAGTCAGCATTTGAATAAATGATAAATTGTATTTGCTGACAAAGTCATTGTATCGACCATAGAACTAACGAAATGATGACTTGAAATAAGACATTTGATATTCTTGTTTTATCAACTTTCTCGTTAATTTTTTTTTAAAATTATTTTTGAGAATAACAATATGTTCGATATTGAATGAAGAATATGGAGATAACGAACAGTATTCAATATCCAAGTTTATAAAACAATACAAAATAGGAGCAGAGCAAACACGGACCTTCGAAACATTAAATGTAAGATCAGTTGTCATTGAGGAGTGAGCATCCCCTGCCGACTGCCACGTGCTACCTGTAAAGATCGGGAAATAACGAACAAGTTCGTCGTCTATTCAGTGTATGCATAATGGACTAATAATGATGAAAATCATCAGTCAGCAATTGATTCATTGATGAATTATATGTGTTTAAAAGGTTAATGCATCGACCAGTCTGCTTACAAAATGATGAATTTATTCAATGAATAACATTCATTTTTTGTACCTAATAAATAAATGATTGGATATTTTTATTCATGGTACCATTTTGAAGATGTTACCAAATAAACATAGTCTCCCGCGTGGCGCTGTGTTTAAAGCTTTTATCAAAAAGTTTGGTTGTTAGATTTCCATTAGCGTTTTTTTTTCGAGTAAAATATTCAAGAATGAAATAGTTGTGTCACACCCTGTAGTATCTTTTATCTCATCAACAAAGGAACTGAAAGCATAGCAGTTCATAGTTACTCTTTGTCGTTGTAGAACCTGGCCAGACGGACAAAACATTGATACTTGAAGTTGTAATCCCTTGTTCTGTTTTAATGGCGCTTGCATTTTTTATCGGACTAGCTTGCTACTTTCATAAGCGACGCGATGTTTCCAAATCCTGCAGAACTGTAAAATTTGATAACAGAGTAGGAGAGACTAAGCATTAACGCAGAGGATTTAGTATTCGAAAACCCTACGATTAATAATGTACCAAGTTATATATACTGGAGGGAAAAAGAAATGAACGGATGAAAACGTAATATGCGATTTGTTTACTAGGTGGCTAAAAATTACGAAAATTAGTTAGAAGTGTATTCTTGTTACTTTGAACTAACATCTGTGCTCAAATCTACCCAAACATGACGTGTATTACTTTTTGTACCCGTACGAAAAGTGATAAAAAGCCAAAAATCAAATCCATGTTGATGATGACAGTTTTGTGGTCACATTCTGTAGTACCCATTGATGCACTGGAGGTATAAACAGCTTTTTACGTATATGCAGACCGTATAAATTTATTGCGATCACGGTATAGCTGCCAGATGTTTCACTTGGTCTAGTTATTAAATTGCGTAAGTGATAAAGGGCAACAACATGTTATTCTGCAGTTTATTTTTAACATTTCCGCCCAAAAATATATTGCGTGAGAGTAAATTAAAAGGTTTCCAACCAACCATGACGTTGACATTGGATTGTAATAAAGTGACATCAAGAGGTTTTTTTAATTTTGCCATCTTGTCAATATTCGAAGAAATATCACTGAAGCCGATGTTAATACAATGGGAATCAATTGTGGAAAAAATTCACCCTGAAATGACAAAAACTTTTTGATCCGCCAGCTAGGCATCCTTACTTTGATAAAACTCTCAGTCGTCCCATACGTAATGTTCTTAGCATATTTACAACGGGAAAATTCTGTCACTGTATACCAAGACGTTCTTACAAACATAAACAAATACCAAATAAGCTAGAATCTAGAAATTCAACCAATTTTTGTTCTTCGAAAATTTTCGAGATGAACTGGGCGGAAGGATTTGTTGTCGTTTAAATGTTGCAGCTATTCTCGACCAACGTATGCAACCCTGTCGGAAAGGTTGATTAATATCCCTTTTGGAAAGATAAATTTTCTGATGAACTTAATGCTCAGGAAATTCAAGGCTTTTACTGATGCTCAAGGGGAAATTACGAGAATTTTTATTACCACTTTTTGGGGTAGGGCATCGACATATGAATTTCAGAAACTCATAAATTTTCAGTCAAAATGACATAAGATTTTGGAAACTTGTTGAAAAAAAAAGATGTAAATGTTTGATAATATTACTGTTAAATACACTGGATATAATACTTTCAGTTCAATTCAAAAGTTAGCGATGCTTTTCCTTTTCCATTCAGTATATGTATATAGGATCTCACATGATTTTGTGTTGGATATGATTTTTATCAAACGAATGTCAACCGAGGCGCAGCCACGGTTTTTATTTCATTAACCATGTTCATAGAGTTAATGTTACCACACTCTTATGCAAATGGTTTTCGAGGGGTGAAAGGTAAGGGGATGAAAACACACAACGAGTTGGATTTAAATTATACCCAACTACAAATCATGTGAGATTCATATTGTCCCATGTTTTATACACTACCTTCAATGTTTACACTGCTTTATATGGGACTCCACTTCATTTTACATCATCACTCTAACGCAGTACCATATGTGACGTTTAGGATGTAAAAAATATCCATTGAGTCATACTCATAGGATAAATGTGTAAACATGGGATAAATAATATAAATGATCACAATATGTCACCGTTTTATGTTTAATTTTTTTTGTATTCTTAAAATATGTATATTGATGACAATGCTATTCTGATAGGAATCGTTTGCACTTGCATGTTAATATCAACTTACATAAACCTTATATATTCAAGGTATCATATATTGAAATGGATATAAACACATAGTAGAATCAATTTGTATATCAAATGCATGCATCATTTTTTTAATGTGAGAATACTCATACTTTCACTTGCAATACCGAAGGTATGTCTTAAAATGCTTGAAACATGAGTTTATTCCTAAAATTAAGTTTAGCTGACATTGACATGAAAACACATTTTTTATAACTGTTCAAGCACCTTCTTCTGAGTCTTGTTTTTTTTTATTTTTACATTTAATCAGGGAAAACATACCACATAGAGGTTTTTATTTCATTAACCATGTTCATAGAGTTAATGTTACCACACTCTTATGCAAATTATTGTGATACTAAGATACACAATCATGAAAGAGTATGAAAAAGCACTTTCGTGTCATTCTTTATGTGTTCTTTATTTTGAAAAACTATCATAAAATATTTTATTTATTAATAAGTAAAATTCAATAAAAAGATAATTTGATATTGTTGTTGTAATTATTACAGGGTTGTCCCATAAAATCCTGGACAAAGTTTTTTCCCGAAAAGTAATGGGCGCACTAAGTTGAAATTTTCAGTAAATATTTATTCATCATATTTAAGTGAATCATAATGTTTTTGATAATATATATTCAAAAATAAAGATTTTATTCTGCTTGAATGTGCACAAGGTACAGTCCTACGGCGCACGGTAAAAATAGCAAGGTTATATTAGAGAAGACATAAAAATTAATTCGTAATAAAAGTTTTCAATACATAAGATTAGGATGAAAATTATCCTAATTCCATTCCTTAATCAATTCTGTCGTCTTTTTAAAAAATTCAAGGCATTTGGTTAATTTTTGGCAGTTTCCCGTGCATTTGAAATAGGAAAGTAATAAACACAATACACGAAAAATGGCGACTTTTTATGTGTCAAATAATGACCTTGCGTAGAGAATAGTGATCCAAACTCCTCTTTATAAATAACAGAAAATCTTTTCTACATTTAAACTTTACATTTTTATTAACAAAATATTGTACAACAAAATAAACTGCTTTGGTGTGTGGTCGTCCCTGTCCCTCGAATGCCGGTATTCTATGGTTCCAAACGGTGTTTGGGTTACACTACAGTCTCTTGCCGCTAAGGAGGCTCAGTCACCCCTCTCCAGTGCGAAGAGATTACATTTCCCCCCTCTCCCGTGCCGAAGAGGTTACACGTCCGTCTTGCGTTCAAGACAACGAGATGTGACTGGTACGGGCCGCCATCTCTACACTACTACACAGGAATGATCAATGAGACCTGTTAAATATCATACACAGAATAATATAGACATACAGTTTACGCTGTGAAACGTTACAGTTCAATATATACAATGCAATAAATGCTATACTTCAAAACAGTAATTACAGAATGTAGAACCGACAAATAAAAACACAAACAATCCACTGTACTTTTAAGACTTTAGCAGTTTCGAATACAATGTAACTATAAATAACAGAACTTAAAAATATGAAATGGAATAGCTTAAAGTTGCATATTTTAGAAATTTCGTGTCTGGGTGTTTTAAGATATTTACAACTTCATAAAATAATAAAAACAAATACAAATAAGGCTTACCTCAGAGAAGCAGGACCAAATCATAAATTCTAAATAAGGGTTGAGTTGAAATACCCTCAGTGGTCTGCCATGTGTATAATAAAAGTCAATTATGTAAATCTTGAGAAGTTTTGAAAACGTCCTTCTACCTGGACTGCCGTGTCCAAACTGAAGCAGGGGCTCACCAATATTTTAAAGGTCCAGTGATTTGAGGTATAAAACGGGGTTAAATGAACCCAGTGAAAAATGGAGGCTCCCCACAGGTGAATACAAATTACTGCGTGTTCGATTAGGAGATTTGAATGTGACAATTACCTCATATTTTTACAAAAGTACGCAGTACTTTAAAACACATAAAAATCTAATAAAAATTAGAAAGCAAACCTGAATCTTTACAGATAAGAAACTATTTACAAAAATTTACAAACGACTAAGATAATCTGCACCTACATTCTCTTTTCCCTTTATAGCCTGAATTCTAAATCGATACGGCTGGAGACTGAGTGCCCAGCGCATCAATCTGGGTTAGTGACCTTTACTGATTGAGATACACAAGTGGACTATGATCAGTCTCTAAAACAAACTCTTGACCGTATAAATACTTTTGAAATTTCTGAATGGCCCAAACAATAGCCAAACATTCTTTCTCCACAGTTGCGTACGCACTTTCACTCTCTTTCAACTTCCTACTCGCATATGCTACTGGTAACTTTTGATCATCTTCACTCTGCAATAAAACAGCCCCTAAACCTCTATCAGATGCATCAGTCTGAAGTGTAAAAGACTCCTTTATGTTTGGTAGCTTCAAAAGAGGAGAATGAATTAAGGACGACTTCAAAGACTGAAATGCAATTTCATGACATTTTTCCCACACAAGTTTGGTTGGACACCCTTTCCTAGTCAAATCTGTTAATGGCAATGCAATGCCTGCAAAGTTTGGAACAAACTTACGATAAAATCCTATTAACCCAAGGAATGATCGCAGTTGCTTCTTAGTTCCTGGTCTTGGTGCATCTTGTATAGCCTTGACCTTGTCCAACAATGGTCTCAATTGTTCATTGCCAATCACATGACCTAGACAATTCAAACTGGGATAGGCAAATGAGCACTTACTTGGTTTAGCAGTTAGGCCTGCGCTACGTAGACGCTTAAAAAGTTCGTCAAGTACTTTGAGATGATGTTCAAATGTCTCTGTAAAAAATAATTATGTCATCAATAAAATTGTCGACATTTTCCATGTCACTCAAAACTTTCCGCATCAATCGTGAAAAAGTAGCTGGCGCTGTGACTAAGTCAAAGGGCATAACACAAAATTGAAATAACCCTTTACTTGTTCTAAAAGCTGTCTTTGGTTTAGATGCTTCTGTCAGTTTTATTTGCCAGTACCCCTTTGATAAGTCAATTTTTGAGAAATATTTGTGTCCTGCAAATTTTGCAAATATTACATCGGCATCTGGTATTGGTTCAGAGTCAAAAATTGTCTGTCTGTTTAGTAACCGAAAGTCAATACAAAACCGATTGGTACCATCCTTCTTTGGAACAATAACTATTGGAGAACAAAAAGGAGACTCAGACGGTTCAATGATCTTTAATTTTAACGTGTCACTCACCTCTTTGTTGACCGTTTCTTCCAAAGAAAAAGGAACTGAACGTGTTTTGACATGTATTGGCTTATCACTTACCATGCAGATGTCATGTTCTAAAATAGAAATGGTTGGTCTTGTAAAACGTCAACATACTTGGCTATGAGACTCATCAGCTTTTCCCTCTCCACATTTGATAGCGAACCATTTATATATACTGCTGTGCCTTGGTCAGCATCAAGTGTCGGATAGTTGTCTAACTGTCCTTCCTGTGTTGCGTCTCGCACACAATCCACAAATGTAGCATTTACTGTACCAAATACACTTTCATTAGTCACAACAAGAACATTGTTACCTTGTGCTCTTTCGACATATTTCTTAAGAAGATTTATATGAAAGGTCTTTACCTTGCCGTTCATTTTTAGCTGGTAGTCTACACGGTTTACCTTCTTTACAATGTCAAAAGGGCCATTCCATTGAAGTAGTAACTTGTTGTGGTGGAGGCATTAAAATAAGAGCTTTGTCACCTACCTTTAGAGATCTATGTCTAGCTCTCTTGTCGTAGTACTTCTTGTACCTGGTGGCAGATTTTTCAAGGTTTTCTCTGGCAAGCTGAGCCATGGACTGCAGTCTCTCTTTCAGATCTAAAATATACTGATAGGTTGTTTTCACGTTTGGATCTTCTATTTCCTTTGTACAAAGTTCTTTTAAAATAGCCATTGGACCCCCTACTAACCTTCCATAAACTAATTCAAAGGGAGAAAACCCCATACTTTCCTGTGGTAATTCTCTATAAGCAAAGAGTACTGCATTTCAATACTTATCCCAGTCCTTAGGCTTCTCTGCACAAAGTCGTTTCAAGATTTGCTTTTAAGCTCCATAAAAGCGTTCGACTAACCCATTAGAGGAGGGGTGATAAGGTGTGGTTGTCCACTGCTTCATAGAAATGAGTCGACTTACCTCCTTCATAAGAGAGGACGTGAATTGAGTACCCATGTCCGTTAACATTTCTCTTGGTATACCTACCCTAGAGAAAATTTCCATTAACGCTTCTGCAACTCTTTCTGTCTCTATACTTGGTAAAGCTACAGCTTCTGGATAACGGCTTGAATAATCTACTAGAGTAAGTATGTACCTGTTACCCTTTTCCGTGATTGGAGATAACGGACCCACTATGTCAACTGCAACTCGCTGGAGTGGCACGTCAATTAATGGCATACGTTCTAAAGGCACTTTGCTCACCCTACCTTTTTGAAGAGTACGCTGGCATATATCACAGGACTGACAAAACCGTCGGATGTCACTCTTGAGTCCTGGCCAGAAAACTCTAGTTACTATAGTTTACTATGTTAACTATAGTGATAACTTTGACACTTTGAAAACTTTGATTTACTATAGTGATAACTTTGACACTTTGAAAAACTTTGACGAAAACTTTGACACTTTGAAAAACTTGAACGAAAACTTTGACACTTTGAAAAACTTTGGCGAAAACTTTGACACTTTGAAAAACTTGGCGAAAACTTTGACACTTTGAAAAACTTTGGCGAAAAATTTGACACTTTGAAAAACATTGGCGAAAACTTTGACACTTTGAAAAACTTTGACGAAAACTTTGATACTTTGAAAAACTTTGGCGAAAACTTTGACACTTTGAAAATCTTTCGCGAAAACTTTGACACTTTGACAAACTTTATCGAAAACTTTGATACTTCGAAAAACTTTATCAAAAACTTTGATACTTCAAAAAACTTTATCGAAAACTTGGATACTTCGAAAAACTTTGACGAAAACTTGGATACTTCGAAAAACTTTGTCAAAAACTTGGAAAACTTTAAAACTTTGAAAAAGTTTATTGAAAACTTTGACACTTTAAAAAAACTTTATCAAAAACTTTTATTCTTCGAGAAACTTTATCAAAAACTTTGACACTTTGAAAAACATTATCGAAGTCTCTGATATTTTTTAAAACTTAATTGAAAACTTGGATACTTTGAAAAACTTTATCAACAAGAGGCCCATGGGCCTTATAGGTCACCTGAGCATTATGCAACAACTTTCCAGTTATTCAATTTGATTCATGTTTTAAGCCAGATGCTATATGACGTTCACAATTATGAAAGAGGCACCATTGATCATCATAACAATACACTTAGCAGTTGCTTAGCTTGGTTACTGAATACCCATACACAGGGTAGGGGAACAAAAATGCATTCCAACTAATCAGTAGTGCCCCTAACACTGTGACATAAACCCCTGACCCTAGGTTCACACATTGCACAAATTTTAAAAAGGCACCCTTAATATAAAAAAAATAAATGTTCTATAAATACAAAAGAGCAGATTTCAAACAATAAATTCATTTTCAGTATATAAGTAGAGCCCCCACCCCACCCCTGACCCTGGGGCCTTGAAATTCACAAGTCTGCAAGATTAGGGCCCTTGCTCATCATAACTATAAAGGTAGTTCATCTGCTTCATACCCAGAGACAGAGAATAACATTTTCAAGATTCAATGTATTTTCACTGTATAATCAATAGAGCCCCGCCCCCCTTACACCAGAACCCCTGACCCTGGGGCCATAAAATTCATAATTTTAAAAAAGGCATTCTTGCTCATCATAACTATGTACTTAGTTTATTTAATTCCTAGGAGCAGTGAAGAAGATTTCAAAGAATCATGTATTTTCAATATATAATCAACAGACCCCCCCCCTCCCCAACACCAGAACCCTTGACCCTGGGGCCATAAAATTCACAATTTTGGTAGAGGCACTCTTGCTCATCATAACTATGCACTTAGTTAGTTTATTTAATACCTACGAGCAGAGAAGAAGATTTTCAAAGATTCATGTATTTTTACTATATAATCTATGAGCCCCACCCTAACACCAGAACCCTGGGACCATAAAATTCACAATTTTGGTTGAGGCACTCTTGCTCATCATAACTATGCACTTAGTTAGTTTACTAAATACCTAGGAGCAGAGAAGAAGATTTTCAAAGAATTCATGTATTTTCAATATATAATCAATAGAGCCCCCCCCCCCTCCCCAACACCAGAACCCTTGACCCTGGGGCCATAAAATTCACAATTTTGGTTGAGGCACTCTTGCTCATCATAACTATGCACTTAGTTAGTTTATTTAATACCTACGAGCAGAGAAGAAGATTTTCAAAGATTCATGTATTTTTACTATATAATCTATAGAGCCCCACCCTAACACCAGAACCCTGGGGCCATAAAATTCACAATTTTGGTTGAGGCACTCTTGCTCATCATAACTATGCACTTAGTTAGTTTATTAAATACCTAGGAGCAGAGTAGAAGATTTTCAAAGAATTCATGTATTTTCACTATATAATCAATATAGCCCCCCCCCCCCCTCCCCAACACCAGAACCCTTGACCCTTGGGCCATAAAATTCACAATTTTGGTTGAGGCACTCTTGCTCATCATAACTATGCACTTAGTTAGTTTATTTAATACCTATGAGCAGAGAAGAAGATTTTCAAAGATTCATGTATTTTTACTATATAATCAATAGAGCCCCCCCCCTCCCCAACACCAGAACCCTTGACCCTGGGGCCATAAAATTCACAATTTTGCTTGAGGCACTCTTGCTCATCATAACTATGCACTTAGTTAGTTTATTAATACCATGAGCAGAGAAGAAGATTTTCAAAGATTCATGTATTTTTACTATATAATCTATAGAGCCCAACCTTAACAACAGAACCCTGGGGCCAAAAAATTCACAATTTTGGTTGAGGCACTCTTGCTCATCATAACTATGCACTTAGTTAGTTTATTCAATACCTAGGAGCAGAGTAGAAGATTTTCAAAGAATTCATGTATTTTCACTATATATAATCAATAGAGCCCCGCCCTCACACCAGAACCCCTGACCCTGGGGCCAAAAAATTTCACAATTTTGGTAGAGGCACTCTTGCTCATCAAACTATGTACTTAGTTCATTTATTTAATACCCAGGAGCAGAGAAGAAGATTTTCAAAGAAATAATGCATTTTCACTATATACTTATTTAGCCCCGCCCTAGCACTAGAACCCCTTCCCCCAGGGCCATAAAATTCACAATTTGGTAGAGGACTCAATGCTGATTACAATCATGCAAACAGTTTACTGCTTGATGTCCATGAGTAAAGAAGAAGATTTTTGAAGATTGCATTAATTTTAGTGGTTTTGGCCCCACCCCTCAGGCCCCAGGGGGGCAGGGATCATGAAATTCACAATTTTTTTTTCCCCTTCACCCAAAGATGCTTTGTGCCAAATTTGGTTGAAATTGGTTCAGTGGTTGCAGAGAAGAAGCTGAAAATGTTCAAATGTTAACACACGACGGACGACGAACGACGGACGATGGACGACGACGGACGAAAACGAATAGCAATAGGTCACCTGAGTTTACTCAGGTGACCTAAAAAAATTTTAAAACTTTGTAAAACTTTGTCGAAAACTTGGATACTTTAACACTTCGAAAAACTTTATTGAATACTTTGACACTTTAAAAACTTTATCGAAAACTTTGAAAAACTTTATCAAAAACTTTGAAAATTTAAAAAACTTTATCGAAAACTTGGATACTTTAACACATAGAAAAACTTAATTGCCAACTTTGACACTTTAAAAAACTTTATCAAAAACTTTGAAAATTTAAAAAACTTTATCAAACTTTATCGAAAACTTGGGATGCTTTGAAAAACTTTATCAAAAAGTTTGAAACTTTGAAAAACTTTATCGAAAATTCTGATACTTTGGCGAAAACTTTGACACTTTGAAAAACTTTGGCGAAAACTTTGACACTTTGAAAAACTTTGGCGAAAACTTTGACACTTTGAAAAACTTTGGCGAAAACTTTGACACTTTGAAAAACTTTGATGAAAATTTCACTTTGAAAAACTTTGGCAAAAACTTTGACACTTTGAAAAATTTGGCGAAAACTTTGACACTTTGAAAAACTTTGGCAAAAATTTTAATTTTAAAAATTTACAAAAACTTTGACACTTTGAAAAATTTTGGCGAAAAACTTTGACACTTTAAAAAATTTGGCAAAAATTTTGACACTTTGAAAAACTTTGGCGAAAACTTTGACACTTTGAAAATCTTTGGTAAAATTTGACACAAAAATTTTGACGAAAACTTTGACACTTTGATTTACTATAGTTAACTATAGAAACTATAGTTAACTATAGTTAACTATAGTATTTTTTTGTTAGGGTGCTGCTTACCATCTATAAGATCTTCCTCACTTACCTTATTTCGGACAACAATTCCACTGCAACCAGTATCCCTCAAAACTGTCACAGGATTCCTGTTTATATAGCCCGTAGAAATGGGCATGGAAAAGTAGTTTGCAGACATCGTACAAGCAGAAGTAAGTGTAGACGGGACATCTTCAACATCGAATCACTTTAGAATCTGAATAACTATTTACAAACATATTGGTTTGCCTTTTTTTGTGCAGCGGACGGTTCTCCTTTAGTTCGTACTTCAGATACACTACCAACAACCGTTTAAGCTTTACATTCTGAAGCAATATGCCCTACTCTGTTAAAAAAGACTTCTATCTGATCTGGGTACAAACTTAACAGTGTTTGTTTTTTACTATGTACATTGTCTTGTTCTGAGTACTGTTGCACGTTTTTTTGACTGGTTCTAGTTTCTTCTGTAACAAACCCTTACCTTTATCGACTGCCGGGACTGACTCAAGTTTTAGCATTTTGTATTGGTCTGCAAGTTCTGCCATTTTCTGAAGACTCTCTGGAATGCGCTCTTTCAGAAATAAACGTAGGTCTTGACTACAAATATGTAAAAACTGGTCACGCAACATGAGATCGTACAAACCCTGAAATGTTTTGGGTGCTTTAGCCATTTCTATCCATCTATCAAAATAGCTACTAAGGCGCACTGCAAATTGAGAAAAATTTCTAACTGATCAGGTCGACAAGATCTAAACTTTTTCTTGAACCGTCATTCGTCAGTTCAAATCGTCTAAGTAGAGCTTTTTTAAGTTACTATAATCTAAGGCCTCATTTTTGGGCATTAACGAATAAACATCTAGAGCTTTACCCCGTAATAGTGCACTTTTTAACAACCCCAAATTTCTTCACCCCCTTTTTTTTTCTGCATCCTTTTGAAACGGAGAAGGAAACTGTCCATCTCATCGTGAAGTTCATTAAATACAGGAGGCTTTGGGGCTTTAGGTGTAACTCGACCTTGACTTTATAAATGCACATCTTTGCTAGTATTTACTACCTGTGTTTCAAACTCTTTTCAACTTTTATTTTCAATCTCATACCAATATATTTCCTTCTCTAAATTAATAACTTTCTTTTCTCTCCCACAATCTTTTCTTTTTATTTTTCTCCCCATTTTTCCCGTCTCTCTGAATAGCTTGTTGTTCTCTAGTGAAAGTTGTTAACTGCTCATCTTTAACCCCAAGGACTCTCCATATTCTTTTAATTCTTTTAGAATGTTCATTTTCTTATATTGATTTGAAATTGAGTTAAATGACCAAAACCTCACATAACATTGGACACAATAGATAGAGTTTTGAACTTACTATACAATACCCATGGCAAACAATTTGGATGCTGATATGGTAACTTACTGAGACATTGCCGACTTTTGGAAAAATTCTCAGAGGTCTCAAAATCCGAACCGGGAAATTCTTCTACAAAAAAAGTAAAATGATCACACAACAGAAACAAAATAACAAACGCAAAAAATAAACTTGTAAGTAACATAAATGTCCAAAAATTTGTAACGCTGCTATTGGTAGAAATTGAAAGCAAAAATTGATTTCTTTTTACAATGACTAATAGATATGGGTCATATCCCTCTGTTATCCCACTTCTGACACCATTTTGTCAAATAATACCCTTTGGGAGAGAATATGATCCAAATTTTTTAAAAAAAAAATCTTTTTAATTTAAATTTACATTTTAATTAACAAAATATTGTACAAAAAAATAAATGCTTTGGTGTGTGGTGTCCCTGTCCCTGTCCCTCGAATGCCGGTATTCTATGGTTCCAAACGGTGTTTGGGTTACACTACAGTCTCTTGCCGCTAAGGAGGCTCAGTCCCCCTCTCCATGGAAGAGATTACACTTCCCCCTCTCCCGTGCTGAAGAGGTTACACTCCGTCTTGCGTTTAAACAATGAGATGTGACTGGTACGGGCCGCCATCTCTACACTCTCCCGGGAAATTTAAAAAACGGACAACCCTCGTATGATTACGGAGATAAAAAAAAAAAAGATATGCATGCCGCATATGGTTGTGTAGATAAGTTATGAAAAGGCAATGGTAAAAACATATTGCCATTGTATTTCCTCTGAAATTTAAATTGAGTGCGTTTCTGAGGAGGGGGTACTGAGTGTAATTCGGAGTTGGATACCTTGTGTTATAATTATACTATAAAAAATTTATTTCGAAACAAGTGCCCGTGAGAGGTATCCATCAGAGGACAAACAACACGAAGTAAGGATCTCTGCCAATTTTGTTTCCAGTGCCAAAAACCTAACAAAGAGCATTGTTCTATCCAACGGGGAAAAAATAGATTTTAAATCAATGTTAAAATGTGTCCCTTTTAATATTGAGATTTCTTAGAGAAGTTGAAAAAAATGAACTAAAACATAAAACACTGAAAAATGAACTTGAAAATGTAAAAATGACAAAATCAATCGAATTTGGAAATCCCATCTTTCAATAATTGCATTTCATTATTTTTTTTAATTTTTTTATAGCAAAATTATTTAGTAAAAAAATCTTTGTGCTGCTGTGGCAGATACCTATTTTATTATTTTTTCCTTTGCCTACATGTATATATTATGTACATGTATTGTAATCGTCGTATATTATAATTATTTATTATACCCGCACTTTCTAAAGAATGTTCGGGTATATTGTGTTGTTACTCATGTCCGTCCGTCTGTCCGTCCGTCCGTCTGTCACACGTTTCTTCCCGAACTCCTCCTACATTTTTCACAGTAGGTTAATCATCTTTTGGGAGATGGTTGGGGGTGTCATGTAGATGTGCAGTAAGGTTTCGGAATTTTGATTTTTTCCCCGGGGGATAAAAGGGGGTCGAAAAAGGATGTTTTTTTTATGCAAAAAGCCCCGTCTTCCCGGAACTCCTCTTACATTTTACACAGTAGCCTAATCATCTTTGGAGAGATGGTTGGTGGTGTCTTGTAGATGTGCAGTAAGGTTTTGGAATTTAATTTTCCCCCAGGGGATCAAATGGGTAAAAATGACTTTTTTTTATGCAAAAAGCCCCTTTTCTCTGAACTCCTTCTACATTTTACTCAGCAGCTTAATCATCTTTTGAGGGATTGGTTGGGGGTGTCATGTAGATGTGCAGTTAGGTTTCGGAATTTTGATTTTCCCCCGGGGGGGTCAAATGGGGGTTGAAAAATGACGTTTTTCATCAAAAACCCCCTTTTCCTGAACTCCTTCTACATTTTACTAGCAGCCTAATATTTTTAGGAGATGGTTGGTGGTGTCATGTAGATGTGCAGTAAAGTTTGGAATTTTGTTTTTGCCCCGGGGGTAAAAGGGGGGGCAAAAAAATTTTTTTTGGGCTAAAAGCCCCGTCTTCCCTGAATTCCTTCTACATTTTACTCAGCAGCCTAATCATCTTTTGGGAGATGGTTGGGGGTGTAATGTAGATGTGCAGTAAGGTTTCGGTATTTTCATTTTCCCCCGGGGGGGTAAAATCAGTAGGCTCACATCTTTTAGGAGATTTAAAATTTTTTGAAAATTAGGTAAAACATCAACATCATAGGGTAAAAAATCATAGCATCCTAACATTTCAATTCTATGAGAAATGTACATGTCAAATGTGAAGTCATATCTCTTCTCAATAAAAGTTAAAGAAAAAGGGGTAATGTAGGTTAAGTTCAGTAAGGTAGGTATGATTTATTTAAAAGGTCTTTTAGGTAAAAATATACATGCATGTAAAATATAATTTTACCAAAATAATAAATTTAAAGCAATGTAATTTTTTTGCAAGTACGTCAAACTTCAAGTTCATGGGTAAAAAAAATTATGCCATTGTAAAGGAAAATACTATACATATGTTTAATACAATGCCTTGTCTCTTCACATTTAATAGATATGACCGTGATGACCAAGGTTAAATTGACAGACTGACATAAAGATGTACATATTTCTATGTAAATTTGGGTTTAAAATTGGCCAAGTGGTTGTAGAGAAGTTAAAAATTAAAAACTTTCCAAAAAAAAGGAAAACTAATGTGATAAGGAAACCAAAAAGTCAAATGAGCTAAAAATGTAGGATTCACAAGTATTTTAAAGGATTAGCATGGTTACAGTATTTGAAAATTTTTTTTTCATGCAACTTTTGGAGAAACTGAAAATGTATGACATATAATCCATTATTAAAAAAAACCTAAACATTTCAAAAAACAGTATGATTGAAAATAATTAATCAAGGTGTTTTAAGTAGCAAAATAAAGGTAGTAAACTTTTATTAATAGCTAAATCAATAGCAGAACTTAGTCAATTTTAAGATATGCACTACCTTTTCAAATCTTATAATTATTGTTATAAAATATTTATAGAATAGTTCTGATTCAAGGGAAAAAGAAACAACCAACATGCTCATGTTTTATGTTATTTTTAAATTTGTTTGTTTATTGTAAAACATCTCTCTCTTGAATTTTTCCCTCATATGGAGACACTGCCACTTAAAAATAATGAAGACAAGATGTGTTTTTTAAACACTGATGCCCATGTTGGCGCTTTGGCGAAAGGGTTAAATTTCTCAAATGATGGAAAATCAAAGGTCAAGGTCAAATGGTTAAAATTGTTGGTATCTAAGTCTTGTCACAAGGAATACACATGTAAAATAAGAAATCCCTGTTTAAAAATTAATTGCCAAGGTTAAAGTTTTTTTTTTTTAAATTGGTCAAATTCTAGGGTCAAGGTCAAACATATTTATACCTGTTAAAAGTTACAATGAATACACATGTTAAGCATGAAAACCCTAGCACTTACTGATCAAATTTCTTCAGACAAACATTATTAATAAATACAAGAAGCAAAATATGTATATAGTCAAATGGGGGAAAAAAACTATTTTGGAGTCACAAGATCAATTTAATTTCAGGGACAGGGAGTGGCTAGGGAAAAAAACCCCCGCTTCCTGGGCCCCAATTTGCTTTGTTATTCAAATAAGACTATATACTGAAGCAAAAAAAAAAAAAATGACTTTGGACATTTATATTCCCCTTAAAAAACATTGTCCCTACGACACCACTTCATTGATTTTATTTTTTTTTCATTTTTTTTCTTTGCTTGTGAGGAAATTCTGGGGTAGCATTTTTATGACTGAGGTGTGACCCCCCCCCCCCTCCTAAAAAAAATTTGGGCTGCACCAGAATGAAAGTCACATGGACAACGGGAGATAACTTCACAATGTGAAATTTGACTACTGTGCCATGCAATGATCTTTGAACTTTAACCTAACCTTTATTTATTTTACCCCAATCTATATTAAATTGTATTTGACTGTCACAAGTCTTGTCAACTTCATGAAATATAATCCAATTATAGCACAAAAAGAATATTTTCCATACACATCTGCACCATGTGCATGGTATGTAAACTTTGGTTGATTCCATTCAGAACAAATCAGCCGAGTTGTGCCGAGTAAAGCTTAATTCTAAAAAAATGTTATGGGTGACGCAACCCAATGTGATATAGAAATTTTCCAAAAGTTGTTAACATCTAAAAATGTAAAGTTCAAGAACAAATCTTAATAAATTAATTCATAACAAACTATGTTTTAACATAAATTTTTCCCTCTACATGTGTAGTCTATTTAAAAAAAAAAAAAACGTTTGTGAGATCGAGGGTGTGTATGTGTGTGGGGAGGGGGGCATTATTTAATTTAAAAAGGTTCTAATTATGATCAAAACATTTTAAAAATCTAATTCACACCATTAATTACATTCTGTTTTTTTAAGCACTGGGCTGGAGCCAGGGGGGGGTTTAACCCCCCCCCTTTTTTTTCAAAGATAGACATTTTCTATGTATTGAAAATTGGGGTTTACCTTTTTTTGTTGGTTTAGCCCCCCCCCCCCCCCCCTTTCAATTTCCTTCCGATGCCTATGAAGTATATAAAATACTAGTCATAAGTCACAGGGTCTGAAAATGTTATACTCTTTGTGACAAATACATGTACTGTGTAAATTATAGAATTATATTGACTTTTCCTTGCAAAGCCCAATATGTACGGGTGAGTATTTAGAGGCAAACACATTAGTGCGGGTATTACTGTCTCATGACAGCATCTGTTTAAAATGCATAATTATGTTGAATCATATAATTATTCAGCTTAAAGCCATTTAGTGTGCATTCACCCATGGTCTGTCAACAGGTTCATATAGGTAGAAATGGCCTAAGGTCATTAATTATATCCAGGCTTTATGTTAGATGTATCTTTTTATTTCATTGGTGTTTTACTTTGTGTTTTACTTGGGGATTGGTTCATGTTTTTCCTCCAGAAAGTGCTTGGTTTTCTGGACATTCTTTGTCCAGAGGTTGGTCAATTATGATGTGTATCTGTTGATCTGATATTTTGGCAATCAGACCTTATTATAGAGACTGACTTTCTTTCCTTTGTAATTTAACGGTTTATTACAAATATTAATGATTCTTTAAATTTTAAATTTAAACCCCAATCAGTAATTTTGCATCACAGAATAAATGAGATCAGTGAGAATGATTTTTTTAAAAGTACGATGTAATGGAAAGATCACATTGTAATATATATTTAAAGGTATCATATATTACATTATCTTGTGTGTAATATTGTGTGTTTTAAATTTACATACCACACAGACTGTATGATTTGTAAATCTGCAGCATTGCTGCTTGCTGTATACACCTATTCCCATAGAATGGTATGCACATAGTTTTATGTTTATTCAGTAATATATAATGTTTAAAGACATAATGATTATAATTATTGTAAAGTTTTATGATGAGTATTGATTGTGCTATAGTTGCGGAGAAATATAAGTATATTTTATATGTGTAATGAATTATCTCCCTTGATAATCATTGTATTTTTATGCTAAAATATTTACCTTGTTTTATTGTTTAAAATTGCAATGTTTATTATTATCTGGTAAATAAAAGTCTTGTCAGGCCATCAACTGGCAGTTATTCTTTCTTTATAACCCCAAACCTGTTACACTGCTATATTGCCAAGATTCTTAAATTTGTTTTGTATGATTAAAATCTACTGTTGAGTGAGACAACTCGGTGTTTTATGTAATAAACTTTTTTCAAGATTTTGTGCTGATATACTTGGTAATAACTATCTATCAATGATATTAAAAGTAAAATAGGAGATAACAAACAGTATTCAATCTTAAAGTCCATAAAACAATAAAAAATAAGAGCAGAGAAAACACGCCCCCCCAAAACATCAGAGCTGGGATCAGGTGTTATGGAAGAGTGTGCATCCCCTGCTGACAGCTCACACCCGCCTTGGCCATTGTCATGATCAGTAAATAACGGGAAAATCCGTGTCAATTCAATTAAGTGCATTAATAATGGACTAACAATTGGTATGAAAAACGTCAGTCAGCATTTACTAATTATAATTTTTTTGCTGAAAAGGTCATTGTATCACCATAGAACTAACGAAATGATGACTTTAAACGAGGCTGTTGATATTCTTGTTTCATCAACTTGCTTGTTAATAATTTACTTTTTTTAGAAATTGTTTATACGTAGAGCATGCTAATGGTATCAAATCATCTGAGATCTGTATGTATATACCCCAACTCTAACCCTAACCCTAACCTTTTCATGTATAAGATTTTGCTCATTCTGCTTCATACGAATATAAAAATAAGTCTGCTAATAACGGAGTGCAATTTGTACCCATGGGTATTCCAATACATTGTTGGAATATTGGGCTCCAAAAACGACATACATGTTAATATTGTCAATCAAAATCAATTTCTTCTTATGTCAACTTCAGAGCACTTATGTGCGCAACAAGAGTCTGTTTAAAAAAATAATTTTTAAATCCCAATTGGAAAAGAAATTTCATTAATTTTTATTGAAGAAGCAGCTGTCAATGATATCAAAAAGCCAGAATTATTCTAATTTGTCGTGGGGAAATATTGTGTATAAAATTGAAAAATCGTAAGTTTATAAGCCGTTGATTTTTTGTAAAGTCTTGTTATTTCAAATGTCCAAAAGGTTTTTAGAATTTTTAAGTATCCACATCTGATTCACACCACTTCCTGAATATATATACCCACCGTCAATAGAAACGCAACACTCTAATTTTCGGATGAAAAGTTATATATGGGATATAACTATTTACCAAACAATTTAGGACATCTTTTACTTGCCAAATCAGTTATTTAACGGTTGAATGATTTTCATTCAATCACCGAAAGTTGATTTTTTAGCCCTCTTAACGATAATTTTTAAATAAAACATCCCCCTTCCATCCATTTATTCAAAACATGCTAGTCCGCCATGAACAACAAACGCTGTCCGATTTCTACCATGCACTAGGTTTATCAATGTCTTCATCTGAGCGAAATAAATATTCTTGTTCATTTTTAAATGCCTGAAGTAGAATTTTCTGTAACTTGGCACAGTGTAGTAATCCTTAGACTTCCGGTTAATGAACGTCATTCATACTTTTGAAAAAAGACCCAAAAAATCGTTATGTAGCGTATATTTGCATCTGTAGCTCTCCTTTTTCTTTATTTTGAAAATTTTCAGCATTATCAATGAAAATGCGTGCTTTCGTTAATTTTGATGAAATAAAGGATAACATCCATAAAAAAAAAGAAAAATTTTCCCGGGTTTTTGTAAACTACTTATGATTAACAGGTACAAAAACCTTAAAAACCCAAAATATTTCAAAAATTTTTTCAAACTGCGAATATTTGATTTCTGTTAAGATGGCTAAAAATCAACTTCCAGTAATGGGAAAGAAAATATTTTATCCGTTAAATAACTGATTTGGCAAAGTTAAAGATGTCCTAACTTTTTTGGTACATAGTTATATCCTGTACATAATTTTCATCCCAAAAATTAGGATGTTGCGTTTCTATTGACGGTGAGTATAGTTTAACATTACTCTTGAAGTTTTTCCTTCACTACTGTTAATATCTGAGTGAGGAGGAACGAAATAGGCTTGGTTGAAATTTTTTACTGGAACCTGCAATGTATTTTATTTTTGTTTGTAAGGATTCTTAAGAAGTTTCGGAATCCAATTATATAAGATAGTTCATCTTCATTTTGGCTCTGTGGAATATTAGAGTATTCAAAATTGACAGGTGTTTATGAAGAGTTTCTTCCTTAGAAAGGAAAGTATAAGTATAAGTAGGATTAACACTTAAAAAATTAAATTCAAGTTCTTCTAGAATGCAATTTATATAATGAGCCTTACAAACGAGGACAATGTTGTTACCTGTTTTGTCACAGGAACCAGTACATACTGATCGTGTAATCAAATTTCTTTTTTTTACTTCTGGTTTATTGAACACAGAAGGATAGAGGGTTTTTCATATTGCCCCTCAATTTTTTTAATACGTTACTTTAACATGGATCTGATACATTTAATCTTTTGACAAGGTGTCAACGTATTCTTTTTCATATCTGGCCCATCGTCTGGAGTAATTTTCAACAGAATCCATAATATTTTATGAAATTTGAGCGAATTGAAGGATCAGGGTTCCCTATATTTAGGCACTTTTTAAAATAAGTGATTTAAGGACCTCATTACGAATGTTTTTACGTACTTTTTTTAACGTGTCCAGCAGGACTATAGCTATAAAGCAAAGAAAAACATGAACACAAAGCAGGATTAGTTTAGATAGTCGGTATCCAGGCCATGTAAAGTATTTTTTTAAATGATTAGTTTGGAAGCAATGGTCGATGTATATTTGTAGGAAATACAAGTTGTAGTCTTTAACTTGAAATATGGTGGAATGAAGATTGTACCCTTTTTTGATTTAGAGTAATTTTAATTAAACCCCGTCAATTCCTTTATTGGCATATTGAAGATAAAGGAAAAGACGGATTGTTTTAGCTGATTTTTTTTTCCCTGAAACGTGCGGGTTTAAAAAACCTATGATATGCAATATCCCTAATCTCAGTCCGAGCCTATACTAGGTGACGAGGAATCTAAAATTGGGTTTCCGCGTCCTTTTTAAGAAAACTATTTAAAAATTTTAAAAGGGAAAAGAGTAAAATTTTTTTCGAATATGATGTAGACCTAACTGTTGATTTTACATACGGTTGTAATGAATCAAAAGAGACATTGTGTATTGCAGGTTTATTGTACAACGATGCCCGTGACTACGCTTACGTCTCTGAGTATGGTTAAAAATCCCCTCACATTTACATTATTACACTGTGGACTGGAAAGATTTCCAACACTATCAAGCATTCTTCAATAATTATGACAATTTTTTTTAAGTTTGAAAGTGGGAGAGAAGACAAAACACTGAAAACACATTTAACTCTAGAATTTTTGGATATGTTGTTCTCCATATATATTAATATTTTCAAACTTATCATTGAACAAGTATGTGCTATTTTCAAACCTATTATATCATAACGAAATATCAAAAAATTTATGCCATCGTTCTATTTCAAAATAAAACACTCCAGATTTCAATTAGCTGGAATACATGGAAACAATTAGAGTGCACATTTTAAAGGATTACCGTTTCAACAGAATCGTTTTCAAAATTTTGATTTTCTACAACATATAAGTTAAAAAACTTAATACTACGCAGCTAGGTTAAGGGAAACCCAAAGGTAGATCAGTGTTTGCAGAGCCTCGGGAATTCGATTATGACGTTACGGTGAAAATGTACAAATGAATCTCGGCGAATAAATAATAATTTTTTTTTCATATACTCTTACATACTTTGATTTCTCATGATTATTCTTAATATAAATCAATGTGTAACTTATTTTGTCAGTATAACACTAATCGAATGTAAAATCAAAGCCAACGTGATCTCGCTGTACTAATAGATATGACGTCATAGGCTAGTTTGACACGCAGTTTCTCTGTACTTGAACCGGATAAAGTTATTAGTAGAACTGAAAATTAAAAATTAAATCTATATAAGCGTGATCTGACTACAATTGATTCAATTTTTGAATGCATTAATCAATAGTTCACAGTCTTATTTAATTATAACTTTAATTTTATAAAGCTGCAGTCATGCATTTTTATATAGAAACATACTACAATCACATGTACAACCCCTCCAAAATCTCAAAAGTTCAACGATATCCGCTTGATTATAGATTATAATATTTTATACACATGTAGATACTGTCCCTACTTTTTTAAAAAAGTGGGAGCAAGTTGTGAGCTTTTGTTTTTTTCCGTAGTTTTACATTTCTTCAATGCGTATATGTAAATGCACATACTTTATCAAAAGTTGGCTAAGTTTTATAAATTACCGAGCAGTGAGAAGTTGCCCCCAGCACTTTTCGGGTGAAAAAATTTTGTCTTAAATAAAACACAATCAATTTCATTGTAAAATTATCCGTATATCTTTAATTTTTCGATCTTTTATCCGTACATATTTTTTCTAATTTAAAACATGTCATGTGACAAACAGCTGATGTACTGAAGTCGCGATGGCCAACTTGTTTGAGACCCCATACATTCATATGCATTGTATAGTTCCATTAAATTAAAACTAATGCTAAAAAAAAAAATATTAAAATTATATTGATTTTTTCGGAATATGTTAAGGCTTATTTCCTATGGGGGGCCCTTTAACCTAGCTGCGTACAAATTTTTAGGTCATTTATTCTCGAAATTATAAATTTGGTTATATAACAGTATGGTTCTCAGGCAAAACAGCCATTCGATGTTTCCATGAGATAGGAAACCAAGATATTTTTCAAATAACATCAATGTTCATTTATCTACTTTTAAAAAAACATGAAGTCTTCCATTGAAAATTTCTGCTTTAACTTTACAAAGAATTTACGAATATTTTATAGTTTTGGTGATAACTAATTGAAAAGAATTTGGAATGAGTAGAAGCTGAAATATTGTGAGAAAAAGCATATGTATATTTATCAAAATATATATATGAATATTTGATAAGCCTAGGCGAAGGACTTCCTGCATAATATCACATTGTACATGCAAAGTTAAAATTTACCTTTTATTTTTTTTTGCATATAAGTAGAAAGTCTGTGTTTAGTGTTTAAATTGGATATTGGCAATTTGCACCCTATTTATTTTCCAGTAATTTATTGCGAAAGTTAAAGTTAAATATTGTGTACTTTTAGTTCATATTTACCAAAAAGAAAAATCTTTGTTTTTGTTTTGTTACTTTTTTTAAAGATAGAAATTTACATAACAATGCACAATTTAAATACCGTGTTTTATAGATATCATATATTTAAAACAATAACTGATTTATTTGACTCACCATTCAAATATAAGACAAGAGATTGAAGTCAGTTGGGGATATTTGAGTTCAAAATGGGTCAAAATTTCAACTCGAATGTAAATAAAAATATCATGTAAATCTACATTAGATTCCTTTTTCAACCCCCACTTGAAAAGTGGGATGGTATGTAGTAATCGGTATGTCCGTCCGTTCTTCTGTCTGTACGTCAGCGTCCGTCCGTCCGTTTCTGTTACCTTTGGGGTACACATTTTTATCCGCAACTCCCTTATACCACTGAGTGACATTGAATGAAACTTTCACAGAATCTTTACTACATACCCCTTTTAAACTCCAATTATTTTTTGACCCGACACATATTTTGGGTTTCCCGTCCACAGCAAAACAGGCCATTATAATTATTGGAGAGGGTATCGTTTAGTCAGCTCATTGCTTACAATACCTCTAGTTTATTTTTAGCCAGTAGTCATAAATACTTTAACAATATCTCAATGTTTGTTATCTCAATATATTTCAATTGTTGAGTGTTATTTAGTAAAAACAACATAATTGATCAAAGGCAAACAAAGAATTTCTTTCTTCAAATTTGAATTACAATGGTTTAAGGGGTTTTTAGTGACCATCGACTCTTTTTTAGCATTTATGGAGGTAACACAGCTTTTTCATTAAATTTTAAATTAAATTGGCCAACCCTAAATTTTTAAAATATCGATTTTGTTCGGTGAACGAATCATACACATGCTCTGAATTCGTAATGTTATGTGTTTTACCTATCATATTTCTTAAAGTACGATATTTTAGTAAATCATATTATATAGGGAAAAAAGTATCAAATATCAAATATATTTTGCGTGAGGAATAAATGTACATGTAATGCAGTTTGTAATTGAAACATGATCAAAGGCTGCTTCCTTATAATTATTACGACGGCTTTAAGCGGATTATGTAATTTTTTTCTGCAATAGCTGCTACTGTTAATTCCAGAATAACAAAACAAAGAAAACATTTTATTGTTCTCAAGTTGTATATCCTTTCAATCAAATCTGTTTTACGCACAGCAAGTTTTCCGAACCCGACAGGATTGAATTCACTGTGTAACATATAAACGGTCTTCATTGAAATTGTGAAAGGTCTTTGTTCTTGTAGAAGCGGGCAAGAAAAAAATACCTTACTGTTGTGCTCGCGTACAGGTCTGAAAATCAACCGCGAATAGGGGTGTTTGAGATGCATGAAACTTTCGAAAGATTCTGAAACAAATAGAGAAAATACAGACTTTAAATTCCCTATTTGATATGCTATAACATGTTGTTTATGAACAGTATCTAAAAGAAAACCATCTACTGTTGGTGGCACAGTTTCATTTAATTAATTGCCCTCACATTTTCCTTTTTAAAAATTCTTCATAAATACAAAATATATCTTCTGTTAATTATAGAAAACACCTGCAGGACCCATAGAAGAACTTGGAAGGAGTGCACAGCTGAAATCATCGAGTATGCTTTGATTCATTAAAATTAACATTTACCTTTTTCTTAACTAACAAACTTACAGGAATTTCAGAAAAAAATTAATGTTAGAAAAGAAAACTTCTATTAAAGTGGGAAAAATCCCAATGTGACTTCTAAAATAATGGATATTCAAAACGGGTACAATACAACCCAAAATCAAAATACTTGCTGCTGGAACGCGCTTAATATTTTAAGAGGTACTTATATAGAATGCTTGGCATAGTGCCAGGGTGATTTAAACTTTAATTGTTTAAGACTTATTGGCCCTTGATTTTGAACTTTGACTCACATTTTTTGAAATCTGTCACTATGCCAAAAAAGCATTTCCACACGTTAAATTCATACATTTTAGCACGTGGACTGTTTCAGGAATTATACTAGCATTTCAACCCACATGTCTTTAAACTTAAACCTTTTTTGCAAAAATACCCTAGGAACTTACATAAACTTTTGTGTTTGGGATATTTGAGAAGAAGCGTTTTCATGAACAGTCATTCTTAAAAATGATTCTGCATGAACGTTTATACATGTCTCTTATTGATTGTTTAAGAATGAATGTTATGTCATCACATTTCATTATCGACATTCTTACTGATGCAACCGTTCACATCGGCATTAGAAGTGAAAGTCACGGGTCTTTCGGATGTGATCTTAAAAACGTAGGTCCCGTGTCACGGTAGGCGCTCGCACGATAAAGAACAATCACTACTCAATGTCCCTAGATGCCAATTATAGGTCTAAATTTGAAGTCCTTCGCTGGCATACAGTGACGTCTCCATATGAGTGGAAAATTCTCTCGAGGTACGTTAAACAATATACAATCAATCAATCAATCAATCAATCTTATTCACACGCATGAATTAAATGGTTGCAATGATCGGGGGGAAATATATTTTTTCATTTAGGTAACGAATAATCATCTATTAAGGACGCTTATATTACCGCTTAGGGAGTTCAATTGACTGAAAACTTCCAGGATCTTGAGAAAAAAAAATATTGGACACTTATGCATTTTGTCACTTTAATTGATGAATAAAAAATGACAGTTCTGCATCATGAGGAATATGAGGGATTGAGACGAGGGTGTGTTAATTTAGAAAGAGGAAATACCATCTATTATTAGATATGCTTAATCAATATAACGCGTTCATTGTTTTTTCATAATGCAAAACTGTAATTTCCTATTCACCATTTAATGTTGGCACTGTGTATTTCATGGACTGGAGTTTTGGAATGGAGTTTAGAGTTATTTTTTGGAGTCAAGCAAAATTGCATCTGTTAACAGAAATAGGATTCAGAATTGAAGAAACTAGTTTTTTGCACCTAAAGCATAAACATTAATGGACAGTTTCTGTTTATCCATAGATAACACCTTATTTTGAACTGTGAAATGAATAGACATATTTAAAATATGTTGTCAAGACAATAAAAACACAAGAAATACCTCATGTCAACCTTTGATCAAATTTTAAAGAATATTTCTTACTTTCATATATGGTGATATTTGAACCACGAGGAATAAGTTTTTGATATTTAGTATATGTTTTCTTGTTAAAATAATTGTTTTTACTTAATTCGTATCATTTTACTTTTCTACGACTTTTTACATAACGTGAATAAATGAAATAAAACATATTGCATTCAAAAAAAAAATAATCGTCTTATTATCTCTTGTACTTTTTCTTTTTATGACCTCGTAATCGAAGAATTGAGGAGGGTATACAGTTGTTGTCCTGTTTGTCTGCTTGTCCGTTTATCAGCACAATCTTTTAAACTTATACATAGGTTTCGAGTGGGTGGGGCTATGGTTTTCGTATTTCATATGTGTATTTCCTGTGACAATATTTCGCTTCTGGGATCTCCTCTAAATCTTGAACTTAGAGTTTGACCCACTTTACCTATACTTTAACCATAGCCATTAGTTTTGATTACTTGATGCTAGGCTTTCATTCTTGACATGTGCATTTCCTGTAACAAGATCTGTCATTGGGTATAATACATATTTGAACGTTTGACCTTGGCCTTAGAATTTGCCCAGCTTTTTAAAAAACTTAAATCTTGACCATAACTTCGGAACTGTAAGTACTAATGCTTCCATGCTTCATACGTATATCCTTATGACAAGACCTTATTGGGTAAAACAGTATTTGACCTTTTGACATTTACCTCAAAGTTTGATCCACCTTAAAAAGACATTAACCTTGACCATCTGAGAAATCTCAACCCTCGCCATAAGCTGCCACACAGGGGCATCAGTTTTTTTAAAAAGTCTAATTAGTTTGGGTGGTGACAGAAATAAATTTATCAAAAATATCCCAACAATGGTATCATCAGTACGGAAATCTAAAGTTGATTCAAAGACTTTAGATACAGAAAATCTTATCAAAGTAAAAACCGCGCAGCTCGCGTCAAGATACTGTGAACATTAAACTGTTAAATATGAATTGTAGATCTGTAAAGAATAATACTCTTGCTATTTCTGATATGATAGTTTCAAACATTGACATAATGGCTATCACTGAAACTTGGTTAGGTAGTGATAATGATAAAGTGGTTTTGCCAGAGCTAGTACCAGATGGATACAGATGTATTCACATACCTAGAACAAATCGAAAAGGAGGGGGAGTTGCAATGATTTTTAGCAAAAACATTAATTATATCAAATTAAGTCAGACATTGAATTTTCACATTTTGAGCATCTTGATTGTATCATTTCTTCTCGTGTAACAAATTCTCGCATCTGCATTGTTTACCGCCCACCTATATCAAAAACAAACAATCTGAAAATGAGAGATTTTTTCGAGGAATGGTCCTCATATTTCAATCAGCATGTCATCGCACCGGAGGAACTGTTCATGACAGGTGATATCAATTTGCATCTCGAAAAATCTGAGGATCCGACTTCCAGACAATTCCATGCGATGCTCCAAGAGTATGGTCTTGTGCAACACATATCCGCTCCAACTCATAAGCATAGGCATACATTGGACTTCGTTATTACACGTGAAAATAGTCATATTTTGACAAATTCCCCTACAGTTGACGACCATTTTCTTTCTGATTTGCAGGGCTTATCTACAGTTGATCATAAAGGAATATATTCATCGCTATGTCTGTCTAAACCACCTAAAATGCGGAAATCTGTATCGTTTAGGAAACTCAAAAACATTGCTATTGATAAATTCGGAGAAGATGTCATAACTTCATTATCGAAGTATAATCGTGATTTATCAACTGATGAACTCGTACAACGATATGGCACAGATATGAGGGCTCTAATTGAACAACATGCTCCATTTCAAACTAAAACCATTGTTGTGAGACCAAATACAGAGTGGTTCTCTGAAGAACTTCGCGATTCAAAGCGAGAAAAACGCAAAGCTGAACGCGTTTGGAGACGTACCGAGTTGACTGTGCGCCGTGAAATTTTTCGAGAAAAATGTATCGAACACTCAAAATTGTTGTTTCTAAGCAAGCAGTCATATTATTCGAACAAAATCATTGAATGTGGGTCGGATAGTAAAAATTTATATTCCATTACAAATAAACTCATGGGTAATACGAATGACACACCTCTTCCGGAATGTATTAGTGACAATATTTTATAAAATAAATTCAGCAAATATTTTGTGTCAAAGATTCAGAATATCAGATCATCTTTGTTGTCTTCAAATTCCGTGAATGATCATCATGCCGATGCATTGTCGGCTGATGTGCTGTTTACAGGTGTACCATTGAATTCATTTGATCCGCTGCTGGCGATGAGATCAGGAAACTCCTAATATCTATGCCACCAAAATCATGCGCACTAAATGCGGTGCCAACATCGATAGTCCGCAACTACGTTGAACAATTCGTACCTTTCATCACTGAATTGGTGAATAAGTCATTAAGTCAATCTGTCATGCCGAAGAATTTCAAACAGGCTATTATTAAGCCATTATTGAAGAAACATAACCTAGACACGAACGAATTTAAAAACTATAGACCTGTTTCAAATTTATCATTCCTCCCAAAGGTTTTTGAGAAAGTCGTTGGAATTCGCCTAGAACATCATCTAGACTCAAACCATTTGCACGATACTCTACAATCTGCATATCTTTCGTATCACTCAATCGAAACTGCACTGTTGCGTGTTCACAATGACATCGCTACCGCCTTAGACAACAATTCCTACGCTGTACTTGTCATGCTCGATCTGTCGGCCGCGTTCGATGTTATAGACCACAAGATTCTTTTCCATCGTCTTGAATACTTATACGGGATAACCGGTTCTGTGCTGTCATGGATAAAGTCCTATTTAACTGACAGGAGTCAGAGAGTTTCGATAGGTGCAACCTTATCAAATGCGGAATCGCTTGAAATCGGTGTGCCTCAGGTCCCGGTTCTTGGACCCCGGTTGTACTGTTTGTTTTCGAAACCTATAGGAAATATACGCAAGCTTCATAAAATGTGGTATCACTGCTATGCAGATGATACCAAAATATATTTTCTTATTGAGCCAAACAAAGACTTGAATAATGTGGCTTCTTCTCTCAGTGCTTGTTTCGTCGACATAAAATAATGGATGTGCACCAATCTTTAAAAGTTAAATCATGAAAAGACTGAATTGATGTTCTTTTGTCCAAAACATAAAATTAAGGACGTTTCAACATTCAATCTTGTTTTTGGAGAAAGCTCAATTAGTGACTCTCCTTTTGTGAAGAACCTTGGAGCCTTTTTCGACCAGACTCTAAGTATGGAGAAAAACAGCAGTTCAATAGTTAGAACATCTTTCAATAATATCCGGAAAATCGGTCGTATCCGTCCGTACATCACAGACGACGCATGTAAAACTTTGATAAATTCACTTGTTACTTCCCGACTCGATTATGCAAACTCATTGATGTATGGTATAAATAAGCAACTTGTGAATAAACTTCAAAAAGTTCAAAATACTGCTGCGCGGCTGATAACTCATACCAGGAAATCTGATCACGTAAAACCAATCTTGAAAGATCTCCACTTGCTCCCTGTCCAAAATGGTTTGTGACCCACATTTAATTTCATTCAGTCCCCCTTCATCTTCCTTGAGAGTGTGGAAAATATCCATTGGTTTCTTGAACGGACAGAGCTCTTTGATACGACTTTTTGTGCTCTCAAATGTTCCTTGCTATTTCGAAGATGGTGTTTCACTGCTGTTTCCATGGGCTGAAACAGTTACCGAAACTTCCTTTCCAACAAAATAATGCGGGACAAGCATTTGATCTAATATTGAATAACTGTCTGAGTCTTGTAATTGAATAACATTTCTGTGAAGTTTTCTCGTACTTTCTTCTTACATGTACGACTCTAATCTTTTCTGATACCATGGAAGAGTAAGCAATGCTAGCTGCAAACCTGTAGCTCCCTCCTTGAGAAAATTCGGAAAGATAAACCAGAGAGCTACAGATCCAAGCTTTGTAAAACCCTTTGATTTACGTCGCCGAATTTTAGTTCTGCATCTAAAGCAATATCTGCCGACTGGTCATACACAGTCATTGATCGGGAATGGAAATCGAGTTGGTAATCACCTTTTTATATTTCAGATGAAAACCAATCAGAGCTTATATCTGCAGTTTGCAGTCATGATGCTGAGCCGTTCAAACAGTTTGGGTATTCACATGGACTGAGCGAAGAATTGCATTTGTGCAATCAGTAAGTGTCATTATTCATATTTCTTATAATTCTCACTAACAGATTGAGAAAATACTTACGAAAATTTTGCTATCATTTCAGCATTTCTGCAACACAATTTCCAAACCAAGAAATAAATCCCCAGTCTACTTCCTGTGCAGTACATAAGAACGAACCTGTTACCTTTTATGATTGTCTTTGCTGTTTCGTTCCACATAAAAGACAAGACTGTTTAATTTGTACAAGAATTCCATATTCATTGATTCCTGAAAATGTTGTTGGTTAGTTTTAAAATAAAATCATTGAAATATGGAGAGCTGTTTAGAATTTAATAAGAATTTTAACCGAAATATCATACAGAGTAGAAATGAAAACAAAGCGAGGATAACAAACACTGATCCATTAAAAATGACAACAAATAATGCATGTCTTCGCATGGGCAAAAATATCACCGTCCTTCGGAGATTTTACAGACGTGATTTCTTACCTTGGAGGAATAAATATCCCCTTTCTATCATTCTCATCTAGTTTGAGTCCTTTGTATAGATTAAATGCAGGGAATATTAAAAATAAAATCATAATGAATTCAAAGGCTGATCAAATTGCAGAAAGCTCTTGAGGTAAAAAGCCAAAGTAAGACCCAGTTCTGGCATACAACTCAGGGGCGTTGCATCGTTTTTGAAAGTGGGGGGGGGGGGCAGCCAGAGGAATTTTTTTTACTTACCTAAAAAAGTTGACAAGCCCCCCCCCAAAAAAGGAAAAAAATTTCCCAAAGTCGAAAATCCGATTTCGTGGGGGGAAGGGGGGGGGAGGTTAGGTAAACTTTTTCCAACTACATTCAGTATCAATTCCAATACTACATTCTCGGTACATCGTTAAAAGTCTTAATGTGGGGGGGACCAGGTTTTCAATTAACATTTCCTATAATATAAGTAAAGTTGGAAAAAAGTGGGGGGCCAGCCCCCCCCCCCCTGCCCTACGCAATAACGGTCACTGAGTAATGAGGTATCTTATCTTTTGTACCATAGTTAGGTGTGATTTCTTTTGTTAAAAGTGTGGGTTTTCTGTACATAACTGTACATAACCAACACCTTTCTATAACTCCGCCCATCGAGTCAGGACAAAAGAACTATAAAATCATGCACACATTTTAAATGAAACAATCATCTGGGCTGGTTAAACAAAATTCAGAAGAGTAAAAATTATCAGTTGTGGAGAGCATTATGCAATAATAAACAATTATAAACGAGCATCAATGCTTTAACTTTAGTTTAAACCAAAAAAAAAAAAAATTTCAGAAACCGCTTAATTGTTAATTATTTTGAGTGTCATGACAGGATGACGTTAGCTTATTAGATTCCAATATCGTTCTTTTGATAACCAACAAAGCAAACACTGTACAAACATGATGTAAAAACAAATCTGTACACTACTGTACTTAAGTAAAGTTTTTGATCTAATCTAATTTTCATTGAATTGAAATATGCATAACCTCTAACAAACATTTCCATCAACGTACCACTGCGCATGACAAAGCATGTATCAGGTTTACAAAAATTTAAGTAAAACCAAGTTCATAATAAATTATTTGATTTTGACGATTGAAATTTAAGAGAAACAAATTATATAGTGAAAACTGTCTAATCCAACACGTGAACAATCCAACACACAGAGAATTCCGAAATTAAATTTCTTTCCCATTTTAGTATTTTCCCTGTTTTTAACACTGTGCAATCCGACACTCTTTCTATTCCGACACAAAATTTATCTCCCAGAGCATGTCGGATAAGACAGGTTTCATTGTAGAAAATTCGAAACCGGCATGACGTTGTGTCTCCACATGAGGGAAAAATTCTCGAGGAGAACGTTAAACAACATACAATCAATTTGTCAAAAGTATTATGTATAAATCACTTACTCTGTACTCGATGGAAGTGGTCAGAAGGACACAAAGGAGCGTAAAATCAAATAAAATCCAAATGTTCTATTGATACTAAATATTAAATGTTTGAATCACACGAACCAGTCCAAAAATTCCTTAGCTGACTTATATATAATTGATGTTTCCTCAAGAGTACTCTTCAACTATATATTCAAGAAGTGGTGTGAATCAGATGTGGATACTGTGAAATTCTAAAAAACTCTTGGACAATTTGAAATCACAAGACTTTACAAAAATCGCCAGCTTAAAAACTTACGACTTTTCAACCTTTTACACAGCAATTCCCCACGACAAATTAAAATCCAGGCTTTCTAATATCATTGACAGCTGCTTCTTCAATGAAAAGGGAACTCGTAAATCTACTTACCTCTTCACTGGTCATTTGCAAAATTATTTTGTTAAAACAGATTCTGATTGCACACACAAGTACTCTGAAGTTGACATCAAGAAGATGCTTGAGTTTCTGATTGACAATATCTATGTGGTTTTTGGAGACCAGGTATTCCAACAGTCTATTGGAATTCCCATGGGTACAAATTGCGTTTCGTTATTAGCAGACATTTTTATATTCATATGAAGCAGAATTTATGCAATATCTTATACGTGAAAAGAAGAAAACATTTGCTGTGGCCTTCAACTCGACATTTAGATATATCGACGACATATTGTCAATTAACAATGGTAATTTCCATTCCTACGTCGATACCATATATCCAGGAGAGCTTGAGATAAAAGATACCACAGAGTCTGACACATCTGTTTCATACTTGGATATTTTACTTGAAAAAGACGTTAATGGTAACCAAACAACCAAGTTATATGATAAACATGATGACTTTAACTTTTCTATCGTCAACTTCCGATACTTATGCAGCAGTATACCTTACACCTTCATCACTTGCATACGGAGTATATATATCTCAGTTGATTCGATACGCAAGAGCATGCTCTACGTATGAACAATTTCTTAAACGAGGAAAATTATTGACAAGCAAGTTGAAGAAACAAAAATATCAGCAGTCTCGTTTAAAGTCATCATTTCGTAAGTTCTGTGGTCGATACAATGACTTTGTCACCAAAAACAATTTATCATTGAGTCAAATGCTGACTGACGTTTTTCATACCAATTGTTAATCCATTATTTATACACTGAAATGACGACGGATTTTTCCATTATTTCACGATCATGACAATGAGCACACGGCGAGTGTGACCGGTCAGCAAGGGTTGCTCACTCCTCCATGGCACCTGATCCCACCTCTGATGTTTCGGAGGTCTGTGTTTGCTCTGCTGTTGTTTTGTATTTGTATTGTGAATACTTTTCGTTATCTCCATATCATTCCTTTAAGGGTCTCCGATATGATGGGAATACACAATTAATGATTAGCATTTACAAGATGTGTGTTAGCTGAAAGTTTTAGTAATTTAGTGAATGAAATCTACCCCTGCTGATTTACTACATCAAGCGCATTCAGCATATCAAATACTTCTGTCTTACTAATTTGGTGGAATACTGGAAAATTTCATTCCGAAGTTTTTATTTTGTAAATTTGTTTATAATTCAGAATCAAAATTTTGCCCTGATATATCTGACAATAACTTAAAGTGTGTATTAGCTGATAAGCTGAATATTGCTCAGGTTACTCCAATACGTAAGAAAAATAGTACCTTAGAGAAGGGTAACTATAGACCAGTGAGCGTCCTCCCAACAATATCAAAACTTTTCGAAAGAGCAATAGAAACACAGTTAACAAACTTTTTAAATGATATTTTTAATCCTTTTTTATCAGCTTTTCGGTCAGGTTTTGGATGTCAGTCTACTCTGTTGAGAGTTATTGAAGACTGGAAATATGCCCTGGATAAAAATGAATACACTGCAGCTATTTTAATGGATCTTTCCAAGGCCTTTGATTTCCTTCCCCATGAACTACTTCTTTTGAAGCTAAAAGCCTATGGACTATCAGAATCAGCACAAGAAATGCTTTATAGCTACCTCTCACATAGAAAACAATGTGTTAAATTAGGGCATCATGTTAGTGACATGTTAAACATTATTAAAGGTGTCCCACAAGGATCTATTCTTGGTCCCCTGTTATTTAACATATTTATAAATGACCTGTTTTTCTTTGTAGATAAATGTAACCTCTACAATTATGCAGATGATAACACCCTATCAAAGTCTGATAAATCTCTAGAACAGGTGGTAGCAGCTTTAGAACATGATAGTAGATCTCTCATTACATGGTTCTCTTCAAATAAAATGCAGGCCAACCCTGAAAAATTTCCCGGAAATAAAACACAAAGTAAAAACATTGTATTTGATTTAGATGGAATCAAAATTCCTTGTGAGGATGACGTTAAGTTGCTAGGTATAACCATAGACTTTAAGTTGTCTTTTGATACACATTATGACATATTACAAATATGTGCAAAAAGGCTGCAAGGCAATTAAATGTTCTTAAACGGTTAGGAAAGCACTTAACTAAGTTAGGAAAACTTACAATATATCACTCTTTTATCATGTCAAATTTTAGTTATTGCCCCTTAACATGGCATTTTTGTACTGAGCAAAATACTCGCAAAATAGAGAAAATTCAGGAAAGAGCATTACGATTTATTTACGAAGATTATAAAAGTTCTTATGAGAGTCTTTTACATAAATCTAAACTACCATCTTTGAAAACCAGAAGAATGCGTGCCATTCTATAGAAACCTTTAATATTTTACAAGGTTTAAGTCCTGTCTTTTTGCAAGATCTGGTTGTTTTTAAAAATAATTCATACAATTTTAGATATACAAATACTGCAGAGGTCCCAAGACCAAGAACAACAAGGTATGGGATGAAATCATTTAGGTATGAGGCAGCAAAGCTCTGGAACTCTCTACGCAATGAAGCCAGGCAATTCTCCTCATATAATCAATTTTCAAATTACATTTCAACTTGGTGCGGAGAACTAAATTGTAAATGCAGCTCCTGTAGACTTCAGACTTCTATGCCTCATGCCTAATTTTCAGTTTTATAGATGACCGTCTTAAGTTATTATTTATTTATTTATTTATTTTTACAGTATTGTGCTTTCTTAACCTTTCCTCCATGTTTGTGTGCATGACTTTTGTTTTAAGTACTTGTTGTTCTCTTATGTTGACTCTTTTATTTTCTTTGTGTGTTGCTCTAATGTTTTGTCTTTTATTTCTTTCTTTTCTTTTTATGTCTGTTTATCAATGTCTTTGGTTACACTTGTGTGTTTAAATGAACTTCTATCTTTGTGAAATTTTAATGTGATATTTGTGCTCTTATGTGTATATATGTACATTTTATTATATACTCACCGCCAATGGAAACGCAACACCCTAATTTTAGGATTGAAAATTATATACAGGTTATAACTATGTACCAAAAAAATTAGGACATCTTTTACTTTGCCAAATCAGTTATTTAACGGTTCAATGAATTTCTTTCCTTTACCGGAGGTTGCATTTTAGCCCTCTTAACAGAATTCAAAATTTTCCATTTTCGACAAAATTTTAACAATATTTTGGGTTTCCAAGGTTTTGAAACTGTTAATCATAAGTATTGTACTAAAAGGCCGGGAGAAAATCCTTCTTTCTTTACCGGGTGTTCTGCCTATATTTCCTCAAAATGACTGATAGCAAGAAGGGGGGATGATTTATGAGTTTTATGTTACCTTCAAAAGTTTAATGATAACATAAAAATGAATATATTTAGGTAAAAAGTAAATTTACAAAAAAATAATGCTCCATTTAAACATTAAATGTTATTTTTAGATCTTAGAAAGAAACAAATACCCGTTAAATCTTAAAACAACCCCCCCTTCCGACCATTTAATGAAAACGTACTAGTCCGCCATATACAACAAATGCAGCCCGATTTCAACCATGCATTAAGTTTATTAATGTTTTAATTTATGCGAAATTAATATTCTTGGGCAATTTTAAACACATGTTTTTCAGATATTGCGGTCGAATTTTCTCTAACCTGGCGTAGTGTAGCAACTTTTTGACTTCCGGTCAAGAAACTGCCATTTTTGCTATTGAAACACACGATCCTGATGGACCGTTATATAGTGTATATTTGCATATGCAGCTCTATTTTTATTTATTTTGAGAATTTCTAGTATAAGCAATGAAAATCAGTCATTTTGAGGAAATATAGGCATATCA
This sequence comes from Saccostrea cuccullata, assembly GCF_032062105.1. NCBI lineage: Eukaryota > Metazoa > Mollusca > Bivalvia > Ostreida > Ostreidae > Saccostrea > Saccostrea cuccullata. The sequence goes on from NW_026937278.1 coordinate 38,912, forward strand.
TTTGGTAAAGAAAGAAGGATTTTTTCTCGGCCTTTTAGTACAATACTTATGATTAACAGTTTCAAAACCTTGGAAACCCAAAATATTGTTAAAATTTTATTAAAAATGGAAAATTTTGAATTCTGTTAAGAGGGCTAAATAACAACGTCCGGTAATGGAAAGAAATTCATTGAACCGTTAAATAACTGATTTGGCAAAGTAAAAGATGTCCTAATTTTTCTGGTACATAGTTATAACCTGTATATAATTTTAATCCTAAAATTAGGGTGTTGCGTTTCCATTGGCGGTGAGTATATATATGTTTTTTATGTTTCTAGTCGGTAAAAGAGCTTTATAGCTCATGTTCTCTGTTATGTGTATGTAGTCCGACTATAAATAAAATTTACTTACTTGCTTACTTACTTACTATTAAAAATATTAACTATATCCTGTTCATTTTAAAATTAGAGCCATTCTGAGTGAAACGGTTTTGTTGTTTTCTGAGTCTTGAGATGCCAACTGATTTAAATGACCCTACATTTCTTTATGACTTAGGCTTTCCTTAATTGCTGATTTGTGATAAGATGTTTTGGCTTAGTCAATGAGCTGTGATTTTATTTCTCCAAAATTTGACATAGTCTGAATCCCCTCGTATATGGTATAAATCACGTAAATGCCTAGCCTCGTTTATTTCTTGTGTAAGCCATTTAGGCCGAATATCTGTCTTTAGTCTTCTTGTTTTTACTTTTGCATGCTTGTTAAGAATATCATTAAATAAATAATGAAAACTGATCAATATTTCATTTGGATCACCAAGTTGGAGAAGTGTGTTCAAATTTGCGTGTGCTAAATCTATAAAAAATATTTTTATTTTTATAATTTTTTTTAAAGTCTCGAAATTGAATTTCAATTTGCCTGCCTTTTCTCTGCAATGCGTGTCGAACACACGTGATAGTGGTCAGATATACTTAATTTCGTGAAAATATTTTCCTTTGTTGCACAGGAACCTGATAAATAAACACGATTTTAAAATTTCATGCGACATGTCGATGAAATTTTCACTTTTCAATTATGCTCAAATTCCAGATACCTTAATAGTTCTATAGTTGAAATGTAAAAGCTTACTTTTAATCCATAGAATGTATGCCCTTGCACTAGATCGATTTATGAAGACCCCCCTCCCCCCACATTACCCTCCGATGGACTTGCATACAAATATACGACAGTGTCAATTAAATACGTAATGTACAGAAAATATATTAATAAAAAAGTGAAGAAGACATAAAATTCAAGTTATTGGCCCATAGAGTTTCTGTAAAAAATATTCTATTTAAGGACAGACGAGACGTTCCTTAATAATAGATAAAATTTTCGAAGATTTTGTCATTGAAGTATTGCTACTTAAGTATGTTTACTCAAAAAAAATTGAGGTACCTTACCAGGCATTTCTCCAAGATATCAGGGGTAGCTTTTCTTATATAATCCTTCTGGGAGGAAAAATAATTTTTCAATTTCAAATGTTTAACTGTTTGGATTTTTAAAAGACGTCTAGAAACTGGTTTACAAATCAGAATGTAAATAAAATTTTGAATATTTTCCATACATTACGAAAATATACAAAACAGAATTTCTGGAACGTCTCGTCTGACCTTAATCATAGAATACATATTTTGTTGAGAAAATATTACTTGATCTGTCTCTCACTGTCTTTGAAAACCAATTATTCCAATCAAAGCAATATAACCGTCAAAGCTTCCTAAAGGCTATGCTTAGTAAAATAATTGTTAAAATAACTACAGTGACAGTAAAATAAAAAAAAAAACAGAATTAGTCAACAAGATGGGTTAAGTTAATCTCTATAAAAACATAAAATAATGATGTGAAAAACATGCATGATAAGACATACATAAAATAAATAAATTATAGATAATGAGGTACATGCATTACAGAATTTAGTATCCCCTCACATGTATATTCCAAAAAAATATCCCCTGTCATTCCCCTATCAGTCCCTGCCATATTCCTGCCTTTCTCTTGTTTTCTCCTACGATCCCCTGTCGTTGTCCTTGACTACCCCGTCTACTACCTGTCGTCCACTGACATTTTTTTTTGCAAAAAAAAGGAGTTTAAAAAGAATGCTTATTGCAAATTAAGAGTGGAAAATACTTGAGTCATAAAAATTATAAAGTTTTTTTTTTTTAATATAGATTTAGTATAATAAGTTAACACATTTTTAAACGCCTAAACTAAATATTCTGTACATAGTTTTTTTAGTAGTGGTAGCGTTTCGAAAAAAACAGCAAGGAAATGCATGGATACTATAATAGGAATAAATTTCCAGTTTATTGCATCTTGTGAAGCTAAACGGGATATAAATGTCTTTCAACTAATTTTTCAAGTTGTACATATGGTATATTTATATTTATATGTACATGAAATTGTCACTTAACTTATGCACACTTCCAATTAAATCATGCACACTTCCAATTAAATCAATAGTTTAATCATTCGTTGTTGACTACTTGGATGTTTTGTAATAAGTACAGGTAACTCAGGTGTGAAAATGACCAAGCAAGTGCCGATTTATGAGTTATCATTTTTAGAAATGACATATAGGCTGCTTCAGCATTGATATATTTATGTACACAAAAGAGTACCTAACATTGCTTTGTACACAAAAGGGTTGACCAAAAGAAGGAGAATGTCTTCGCGCCACATATAATATCAGGGTCAAATGAATAGAAATGAATGGAAAACACACTATATTCAATATTTTAAACACTCTTTGCCGATTGTTATGAAAAAGAAAACCTTCAATGTAAAGGGTTTTTTTTGTGTGTGTGTGCACTTTTGCACTCCCTATAAAAATAAATATACTTTTACGAGTAAATGCAACAATTAGTCATTTTATTTCTGTTATTAATTACAGGAACAAAGACAAGCGACCGGACATAAAAAAAATTAATCAGGTTAGAAGGAAGAAGGAGGGTAGATCTCACTTTTTATTTTAATTAAAAAATTACTTATATGTTATTAAACGGTGTCCGCAACTATATAACAAATAAGTTTAACATAAGTGCTAAATTTTAAAACCACAACATTCTACTGACAGCAAAGAAATACGTGAGAAATGATAAAATTGTAAAAAAAAGTTAGATATCTGACCTGCTCTAAACAAGTTTCAGCAATGAGTTATCGTTCATAACAGCGAACCCTAGCGGTAATTGAAAGGACTATACTTTATAAACTCTAAGGCATCTTTTTTTTCATTTAATTATTCATCTACATTAATTGAAACATCTTTGGGCATAAAACAGTATATATCAAAGATATAAATTCAAATAACGGAGAATAATGTACGTCATTATGTAGGCAGATGCATGGTTATCCATCAAACAAGAGAGCAAGACAGGACCGTAATGTTATTCTCTATGGTGATCTCAGCAAACTGAACGATTTACTAAACACCATTTCATCAGATGAGAACACTTTCAAATAAGCAGTCACTCTTGCAATTAACAAAGAAAATTTTGAAAGTGCACTTGCTGAAGTCTTTGTCTCTAAAATTAAGTCATTACTAAAGGAAATAAACGACTTTACATTTAAGGATATCCGATCCTGAGCCAGGAAGGATAACTCTAAAAATTAATATTTAATTTGAAATGCATCAAAATGAAGCCTGAAAATGAAATTTTTACATGTAACAATTTTCACTTTATTCATCTTTAAAAGATTTAAGGTTTTTGGGAGTCTTAGAAAAGGTCTTTAAAAAAGTTGACATTTGTACCCTTTAAAAGAAAAAAATAATAATACAGCTTTAGAGAAACAAGATTTTCTTGAATCCAGCTTTAGATACCAATTCTTATTAGCGTGATATGAAATAAGAAGTGATTTGTGCTGACTTGCAACGATAGCAGAAGCCTTTTACTCTATGTATTATTGAATACATGACGGTAACAGAAGACAAAATATACCAAATTAGTGTAAAAATCATGAAAATTTCTCTGAATGTCTGGATACCTATCATTTTTTAACCTAAATCATATTTGTTGAACAATTTGCAATAAGAAAATGCATCGCTCATATTCCAATTCGCTTTATCTGCAACAATATTGGAGATTTGACAATTTTCACTATATTATATGATGAATTTTCATCTCTAACGTTAAAAAAAACCGTGGATAAATGTACATAATTTTTTGGATTCAGAGGTACTTTTATTAGTATTTTTAAATACTTAACAGCTTATTTTATAAACCTGAGGATTGGACTACCTTAAGCTTGACGAATTTGAGCAATATTCGAGACGAAAGTGTTTAAAAATCACAGGTATACCTGAAGAAGATAATGAAAACACAGACACATTAGTTCTAAACGTTGTCAACAATTTATTTCTAAAAGAAAATAACATGAAACTACAGTGAACGACATTTCAAGATCTCACAGAGTAGGAAAGTACAGCCCCGGACAAAACAAACCACGAGATATCATTGCTATTTTTTTTTAAATTACAGAGAGAGGGCCAGAGTCTATTTGCGAATAAGAGAAATTTCAGGTCTTATAATCGTAACCCATCAAAACAACGATATCTCGTGAATTAGAAAAATAATAAATGGACAGTTGACGGTCATAACATGGCCGTATTTCCATTAAACTCCTTGGTATAAAAGGGGAAAAATACCCATAAATACAGCCGATGACATGGAGTGCTTTTACCTTGAAGACGACGAAGCTATTTACAACAAGGAGAACATGTCTGGGCGTCGACGTCAATGTTAACACCGTTTTATGATTTCAAAGACGTCCACGTGTGCACATATTTGAAAAGCATAGAACTACATCATATTAGCACTTTTGTACTACTTCCGTTTTCACTTACATGTAGTAAACATTACGGATGCCCCAAATTATCATTTAAAGTACGTTCAAGTTTATGCTTATATTTATCCTAAAATTACTTTGTTTGTAACACTACCCTCACATCGAAAGATGTATGTAGGGTATCTTACAATTTTTTCTCTTTATTTAAAAAACAGAATTAGGTCTAAAGACAGACTGCATAGTAAATGATTTCATGGTATCGATTTTTTGCACGACATTTATATCGTAGGAAGAGTGGAGATATATTTGTTATATTGTCTATAAATCTCCCGTTACTGACAACTAATATTTCTCAGCTATTTGCTTGTTTCAGTTTCGAACAGAGATCTAAAGAAAATTGAGATGATATATTAGCTCAACCCGAAGAAATAATTTTTGTGACAAGATATAAAAACGAAAGTTACGAGGGGGTATAAAAAAGTGCATGAACTAGCGTAATAAAATTAAAACCGCTCTAGGTACATGTACATTAATGAATTTCAAAATTTCAAAAAAGCATCATCTTTTCTAACTACGGAATAAACCACAAATCGTAAATTTTATTTTTTAATAGATTAGTAATGTTTTTATTAGCAATGATATGTCGATGCGGCGCACCCTCCAACACGACAGTTTTCGTCCTAAGTGTAGCTGAAAAAACTCTTTTAATATGAATATTTTGCTTCCGAAAATCCCGTTTTGTATTAAGACACTATTGTTCCATAAAATATAATTAAAAAAAAAACATTTTTTTTATTACCCCAGTACATATATGTGCGTCGTTACAGCCAAGGTTGGGGAGCCTTGGAATCTATCAAATGAATTTAACATATTTTTTATACGTATACCTTAACATAACATGATTTTTTTTTTCATACATTCATCTTTCATATCCCATTTATTCACATTGAACAAAACTGATGTCTTACTTTGTAGATTTTACAAATGTTTCAACATTTTTAATGTAATAACATGTATAGCAAAAAGACATATTTATAGAAAGAGGAGTAAAAAAAGAACTACCATCCCTAATGGGAAATAAATCTGAAATATTATATTATTTTCAATGTAAAAATTTTATTGATACATAAAATTGTGAATTAAAAAATTTTAATAGAAGATGGGCATGGCTTTCCATCGATAATTATACTGATACTCAAGTTTATTTCCCCTACAGCATTAGTTGTTACATAACAATGAATTCTTTACTTTTGTTTATCTGAAATATTATTAGATATGACACATGCATATTCATATACCTGAATGAAATATAACTTTTAACGTAAATTTTACATGGAGTGTCTAAACAAAAAAAAAAAGCTTTGAAAATGCCGTCAAAAGGGGAAAAAGGTTTCCTTCTATCAAGTTCTACCCCTGAAAAAAAACTAGTATAGACATAGGACGTGTTTAAATTGGCTACTTAAAAACACAATACATCGAGAGAACTTGTTTTTAATGCCAACAGAGATGAAGAGAAAGAAAAGGATGCACAGTTAATGTTAATTAGAAGTGAAGGTGTGAAAATCAGTCAGGTCAAAAATGACGTTGTTCATTGTGCTGTAGATCATAAACTAAAAAAAGGCAAAATATGCTGGTGCAATCAAACGAGGGTTTTATCCAATGTATAAATTCATTTGCAAAATTATGTGCATTAAAATCCTCTGTTCATGACATTGTAAAGGCCTGTAAACAAGAGGAGTTTAAGTCCTTACTCAACTCCAGGGAACCTCATCAAAAAAGTGTACAAGGTAGAGGAAGTGAATATTGAAAAACAATGACGGAATCGGACGTACGAAAACTAAACGGCGACGGCTCCAGGTGATCACATAATATCGTTTTATTTATTAAAACTCAGCAAATAATTAAGGCATCAAGCTAAAATTGTCAATATTTCTTTATTTTTGGTGTTTTATGTTCCTTATGAGTTTTGAAAGCACCTGTCAGACTACATAGTACAAATTTTACAGGCTCAGTCCACTTTTTGATTACCTCTCGTGTATTCTTGAGGTAAAAGAAAAAAAATCTGAGTAAAGAAGACATGATATCTTCATTTTATGACCTAAGCAAATACGATTTCTATGTAGACAGGTTCTGTATTTTTTTTTTTTTGTTTTATAAGATAATTTCTAATGATTATTTTTTCCCAAATTTATGAAAACAAAACAGAACGAAAACCCTCGATATCCATTTTCGTTTCATATAAGTTTCTGCACAAAACGTATTAAATAAAATTAAAAGGAAACGAATATAAGTAGATCGAGAAGACAAGTTATAGTAAACACTAAACGTACAACAGGAGGATAGGCCTAATTGCAGTTCAAAAATCGCTGTCATATCATTCTTCTGTTTTGTTGTTTTAAAACGTTTTCCTGTACCAGTTTGATTTTAGTGAACAGTTTAATATGAAATTAGCTGCAGAGATGTAGCATTATGGTTTTAATCATTATCAAAATTCTTTTTATACCCCCGCTTGAAAAGCAAAGATGTTTCGGGCTTTTTCCGGTTGATAAAATTAAGCGTATTTTTAAGGGCGATATTTTAAGTGTCTTATGTAAATATGCATAAAAATTTGATTCTCTGTCATTTGTTAACCTTTCTGCTGTCGTACAAATTTGGAGTTCAAATTATGCACAGTGCCGTAACAGTTTTTTTAATTACGTTAAATCTGTGACGTTACGTTACTGTGACGTCACAAACAAAGTAGGCAAATTAAGGTATAAAAACTTTTTCACCTTTCACTTTTTACAGGAAATGCAATATGATTAAAATTAATGCCCTCTTCACACGGAGAGCTTAATTCGAATTAAAAATAAGTTTACTGCGAATTAGCTTCGCTTAGCGTTCACACGGTGAATTTAATGCGAATTAGGTTAATTCGAATTAAGAGCGTGTCTCAGAGAAAAACATGCAAAATGGTCCAGTAGCAAGATTCTCCAATTGCCTTCAAATTTTGCAAGCTAAATCTAGCATGCATGAATGGAGATCAGACAATTTTTTAGTGTGCTAATCATACTGGTATAAATTATATGACCTGTTACTAAAACTAGCTCTTATGCAACAAAATCTCAGGTCATATTTTATAGTTTTTAGTCATATTTGGATAGGAAATAAAGCTGCAACTTCCAAAATTATAAAGATATTTTATTTTGAAGTTAAAGAACAATGGTTGGTACTTTTTAAAAGCATAGTAAAAATGATTGACATTCATCATGTTTTAGTGCAAAAGGGTCATAAAATTGGCACTGTTCCAATTTTTTGAAAAAAATGTCAATTTTCTGTATAATTGATATCACAATAACAACCATAATGGTGATTATAATCTAGAAAATTTTACTGCTTATTGTTAAGGATGTTAATCTGAACAAAATATAAAAAAACTGCTGACGGCAAATTTAAACTTTAGTTTATATTGAATGACAAACTAAGTTATATTTTCACATCCAAGATATCAAGAAAACAATGTGTTGTGTATGAAATACTTTAAAAGTTTTCCAAAAATATTTTTAAAATGTTTCTACAGTATTATTCATATCTGTATTTTAGAAATCAAACATAATACAGTTTAATAGATAACACCTCTTTAATTCATAATAATCCATCAGAAGGGGGGGGGGAGAAGTTACACGCGATATTATAAGCCCCCTCTTATTAAACTTAAAATATAGGGGAAAACCTAATCGTAAATGTTTTCAGTTAACAAAACCGACACTCTCAAAAAATCAATATGTTTAATTATTTTTCAACATTCTCTTGAATATTATATGATCTCCTTTGAATTCAATAAGCAAGTGCAAAAAGGTCAAAATCAGCATTGCGATCTCTAATTCCACAATGTACGGTAAAAACTACATGTATATCATGTACATAATGTTAGTGACAGTGAACACACTTATAATGAATTCATGCTTCTTGTAGTTATTTTCATTCCCCGTTAATTCCAAAACATATTAGGAACTACACATGTATTAGGAACTAATTCTTTTAATATGATTGATACTTTCTTTGATACACATCATATTGTGAAGTAGACAAGTTAAGTAACAATGTTTGTATATATTAAAAAAATTCTCTGTTCCATCAAATTGCAAATTTGTTTCAACCAGAATTAAATTATAACATTTTAATGTACATGTACATGAAAATTTTTATCATAATGTCAGAATGTCAAAATTAATTCTATGGTTCAGTATATTGGCACCTTTCATTTCAAAACATGTATGCATATATAAATTTATTGAATATTTACAGAAGTAAACACATCATTTACCAACCCAATCATTTGAACAACATATTCATTTGAGCCAAAAGCAGAAACAATCTCTGCAAGTTTTTCATCCTCATCAATACAAACATCTTCAAAACATCTTTCAGACAACAATTGATTTTTGATAGAGGGAGGTACAGAGACACTCTTAGATTTTATTGACAAATATGAGGCAATATATCCTCTTACTTGTGAAATATTTAACCATTTGTCTTTCTTAAAAAGTCTGTCACCATTTTTATCAGTTACTTTCTTCAGTTCATCTGCCAATGAGATACTATCTGGGCATTTTTCTGTTCTTTCACATTCTTCACATATCATGCACAAGCAGTCCTTTTCTTTTTGGGAGAATTGTATTGCTTTCTTCTGCACTCTAATGCCAAAACTCTGCTTTCTCCTGTTGGCTCTCTCTGGACTCCATCATCAACTCTACCTGATTTGACTCTTTGTATCAATAATTTTTGAGACTCTCTAATGCTTTCACATTTTGTAGCATACATATTTGCTGCAGTGTTCATACGTACTTGATCTTGAATTTCTGTAACAGTAAGAGTGATTTCCAACTGCCAGAAGATTTTCGAGATTGCAAAATTTTGCAAATACTTTCTGTTATTGATGAGACCGGACAGAGGTAATACATGTATTGCTCAGTATTAATCTCTGTGCTTCCAGCAGAACTTCTATTTGTAACCTGCTTCATCTTTCCTTTGATCAGTCAGCTCAAGGTGTTGGGTAAATGAAACAGTTCCTTTCCTGTGATCCCCTTCTTTTAGAAAACCCTATATTAAATGTAATATGAATTTAAATGCACCGTAAACAATTTACCTTAGATGAAGGTGGTGATATATTCAAAGACCAATTATTAAATGTACTTTTCATAGAGTTAGGATGAATAAATATGGTGTTGGAAAACAAACCACTTTCAGTACTTCTATGATCTCGTACTGAATCGTGAAAAAAAGTGCCCCAGTGCTTTTAGAATAAATTTGATAACTGACCTCTTTTGAAAGAACTTTTACTTTGACTTAACCATGTTTACCCACCACAATCCCAATATAACATATGTCATGACATGTGACTTTTGTAAACGGTTAAATTGGAAAAATGATAAATGTAAAAAAGATAAATGTATCGTTTTTTTTTATTTTGATGAACGGTGTTGCCATGTTTAATAAAAATAGAAATTTCTATGAAATACTTTCAAAAGGCTATTCCAAATACAATTTTAGTCTGATTATAATATAACGTTGCATGTAAATAGACTACACAGAAATTTTGTTTTTTATATATAGATGAATGATTTTGTGACAGTAACTAAAATTGAAAATTTTGTAAAATTTAATTAAATGCTGCTCCTACAGTTGTGGTTTTATTGCAAGCTTGCCACAGAAGAGGCTTTATCAAGGATCATTATTCTATTTATTGCAATTGTATAGTTTCAAGACCCAACTGCTACTTCTTCCTTTGTCTATTTGCTATAAGTACAAACCAATAAAGCTACAGTCTCAACAGAGACTTTTGGTTTGTTTAGTTACATGCATGTTGCACTATTACAAATTATCATAATATAAACAAGAGGCCCAGGGGCCACATCGCTCACCTGAGCAATTGGCTAGGAAAAAGCACATATCAGATCAGAACTTAAAGTTTATTGGAGGGAGGGGGCTTGAATTTTTATCCCCCAGGGGGTCATGCTTGGAATACAATTGAATCTACACTACCTGAGGATGATTCCACATGATTTTCATCTTTCCTGGCCCGGTGGTTCTTGAGAAGAAGATTTTGTAAAGATTTTTCCTATATATTCGTATGTAAAACTTTGATCGGCCATTTTGGCCCCACCCTACCCCCTGGGGTCATGATTTGAACAAATTTGAATCTACACTACCTGAGGATGCTTCCTTATAATGTTCAGCTTTTCTGGCACAGTGGTTCTTGAGAAGAAAATTTTTTTTAAAATGCCATTATTTTTTCTCTAATTCATGATTATCTCCCCTTGGAAAAGGGCGTGGACCTTCATTTGAACAAACTTGAATCCCCTAATACCCCAGGATACTTTGTAGCAAGTTTGGTTGAAATTGACCCAGTGGTTCTTGAAAAGAAGATGAAAATGTGAAAAGTTTACGACAACGACGACAACGACGACAACGACAAACAACGGACAAATCGTGATCAGAAAAGCTCAATTGAGCCTTTGGCCTTTGGCTCAGGTAAGCTAACAAGGATTACTATAAATTATAATTATGTATTTTGGCCAGTTCTTTTAAAATCAACTGGCCCAGTGGAATTGAGTTATTAACACGCATTCTCTGTAAGCACCAACGAATTTACTATAGGGCTTGGAAACGACATGTCTCGGATTTTGATGAAATTTTTACCATAGGTGTGTCTTGGTACAAAACTAGTAAATATGGTGTCGGAAGTTCCACACGTGCACTTGGTTGCCATGGAGACTGATCCATTGAATTCGGCCATTTTTGGCCCATTTTGACTAAATGAAAACATGAAAATTTAGGAAATATAAATGAATATTGATCGGTATCTAATACACTCTAACAAAAATTATTGGATCATATGATAACATGACATTTTAAGGTACACAGAGCATATAATCCTTTATTCTAGAAATATTCCTCCTGTACGAAAAAGGTCATGCAAACTTACATGGTTTCTAAAAATTTGAAAAATGGGGAAATTGGAATTTTTTGAGATCTTTGAGGCTTAATAAGAAAAATTGTCCGCGGAAATTTCCCAAATCTTATATGTGTTATCATACTTGGGAATAAGTAGTGTCATTTCATGAAAAAACATAAGTGGGCTTTTGCTCCTATTTTTAGTAACATGTATCTATAAATAGATATATTTTAGAAAAATGTGAAAAATCAAATTTTGGCAAAGTTTTAATTGTCATTACTGCATAATAAGAACGTATGTTGTAAAAAGTGAGATTCTAATGACAAGAGCTGGACACCACTAGCTGGTATGGACAACGGTTGAGGGAAATTCCCATTTCTATTTTTAGTAACAGGTGGCTATATATAGAGATGTTTCTGAATATTAGGAAAAATGGCATTTTTGTTCTAATAGAAAGCTTCATATAAAAAGTCCTAACGAAAATAAAGCTTTTTACAATATACTTTCAGAATATACATGTGTTTGTTCAAAAATTGCTACAATATTGAGGATGGACTCTTGTTTCATTTAATGGCAGCAATGGTTTAAAAATAGATTACTCGAATAATTAAGAAAATGTAGATTATTGCACCTTTCAGGCAATTTTTAGATGTAGTTGCTGCATAATTAGTAAATATTTTGTAAAATTTTAGATGTCAATGACAGGATCTGGATACCACTAGCAGGTATGGATAATTGATGAGGGGAATTCCCATTTCTATTTTTAGTATCAGGTGGCTAAATAGAGAGATGTCTCTGAATATTATGAAAAATGGCATTTTTGTTCTAATTGGAAGCTTCATATAAAAAGTCCTAACGAAAATAAAGCTTTTTACAATATACTTTCAGAATATACATGTGTTTGTTCAAAAATTGCTACAATATTGAGGATGGACTCTTGTTTCATTTAATGGCAGCAATGGTTTAAAAATAGATTACTCGAATAATTAAGAAAATGTAGTTTATTGCACCTTTTCAGGCAATTTTTAGATGTAGTTGCTGCATAATTAGTAAATATTTTGTAAAATTTTAGATGTCAATGACAGGATCTGGATACCACTAGCAGGTATGGATAATTGATGAGGGGAATTCCCATTTCTATTTTTAGTATCAGGTGGCTAAATATAGAGATGTCTCTGAATATTATGAAAAATGGCATTTTTGTTCTAATTGGAAGCTTCATATAAAAAGTCCTAACAAATATAAAGCTTTCTACAAAATGCTTTCAGAATGTACTTGTGTTTGCACAAAAATTGCCACAATATTGAGGATGGACTCTTGTTTCATTTTATATCAATTACGGTCTAAAAATAGATTACTCGAATAATTTGAGAAAATGTAGCTTATTGCAACCTTTCAGGCACTTAAAGATGTAGTTGAAGCATAATTAGTAAATATTTTGTAAAATTTTAGATGTTAATGACAAGATCTGGATACCTCTAGCTGGTTTGGATAATTGTTGAGGGGAATTCCCCTTTTTCGATTTTTAGTATCAGGTGGCTAAATATAGACATCTCGCTGAATATTAAGAAAAATGGCATTTTTGTTCTAATTGGAAGCTTCATATAATAAGTCCTAACAAATATAAAGCTTTCTACAATATGTTTTCAGAATGTACATGTGTTTGTACAATATCCAATTTCCACAATATTGAGGATAGACTCTTGTTTCATTTAATGGCAACAATGGTCTAAAAATAGATTATTCGAATAATGGAGAAAATGTACATCACTGCACCTTTTTAAGCACTTTATAGATGTCATTGCTGATTACGAAGGAAGTATATTGTAAAATTTTAGATGTTAATTACAGTAGCTGGCCACAACTAGCTAGTGTGGACAAAAGTTGAGGGGGGTTCCTATTACTATTTTTAGTATCACGTGGCGAAATATAGATATTTATGCCATTTATAGGAAAGCTTTAAAAATCTTTTCAATTGTTCTGTAAAATAATTCCTGATTGTCCTAATTCTAGTCTTTGACAATGTACCTGTATTTTCATCTACAAGTTTATTTTGTCCAAAAAAACGTATTCTATATGGCAGTTTCTGTGGTCTGCATTTTTGTTTTTGATAGTCACCATATTTCAAGAACCTTTTGTCATTTTTTGTCAAAATTGTCACAGAGTATCTAAGGATTTTTTTTAATACATGTACCAACCATAGGGATTTTCTCTTTAAACAAGAGGAGAAACTAGGGAATCTAATCTCTAATAACAAGACCTTGTTAAAATGCCATTTCACTGATCTGTTACAGGGTTACTCTCATGACTGTTGATGCCCTCTGGTCTGAGTCTTTTATAAGAAGGTACTGTTTGAGCTTTATTGTGCCCGAAAAATTTAATGTTCTTAAAAAGTTGTGAAATTGACTTTAACAATCATTGAGTAGGTGAATATGATAGATCATTAAAGAATATGACACGAAGGGGGGTCATTCAGGATATATGACGTCATTAATTTGGTACACTTTTAAGTTTAATGCAGAAAAGCCTCAACATGACTCATTTCTGTGCTGATTTTCCTTTAGCCACCGTAGCCCTCTTTAATTTTTGGAATATGTAAACTGCTATGAAAAATTACATATCGGTTATCTAAAAATCTCTCTGGGCGAGAGTGACAAAGTATGTCTTCTGAAAGAAAATATTCCACTGAAAATTGATGTCTTCTGCAACTTTTTAAGAAAATACGGGAAAATACACAAGTTAATGACGTCACAATTAGTATTTAGGAGGTCATATAAGAAAAAGGATTTGTGTATTTTTACTGCAGGGAATTCTTATGATTCAGAAAGAGTGAATTTTGATTTCCTATATCACTTTCATATATTAGAAAAATATAAAGCTTTAAATATTTTGTATTGAAACTGTACCTTGTTCTTTGTTTCTATAAATAGAACTGGAAGTCCTCATTGATTTCGCATATTTCAAATATAAGTAGAACTGAATATCATCATTGTTTTATGCTTGTTAGTTAACGGTAACTACCGATATTACATATAATTTATACTTATCAGTCACATGATTATTTTACTAGGAAAACTTTATTATACTCATGACATATTGAACATGTTGAATACAGCAGTATATTTCGTAAATATGTAATCAATGAAGCTCCTTTAATCCTTTGTCATTTTTCTTCTTCTGCTGAGAAGTTGCTACACATAAGTGGAAGTGCTATAATAGAAAAGAGAGCCCCACGTTCAGATAGTGTGCATTTCACTAAATAGATTGGAATTATCTTTCCGTCACACAGCGTCTACTGTAAATCTGGAAATTTTTACGTCGATTTTATTTTGCGAATTCAGTTCAAAATGGTGCTTATTAATTTTTACATATCAAAATTTTGCAAATAACCATTGCTTTGTTAACATTTTCTTATTTGTAATTATTTTTTTAGAAAAATATGTTTGCGAATGCAATAACTCGCAAATTTTCTAGAAATTTATCTACAGCAAAAATTTCCAAACTAACGGTATAACATTAATTTTTCTTTCCAACATTGCCTGAAAAGGTACAATAACCCATATTTTCTTGATTATTCTAGGAATCTTTGTAGACTATTGTTGGTATAAAAAAAAGGTCAGTTCTAAATATTGTAGCAATTCCTGTACAAACAAGTGTTCATTTCGAAGGCATATTGTAGAAAGCTTTATATTTAAGCCTTTTTCTAGGAAGATTCAAATTAGCAAAAGACTGTCATTTTTTCCTAATATTTAGAGACAAATCTATATTTCGCCATTTGATACTAAAAATAGAATTGGGAAATCCCCTCAACCATTATCCACACCGACTAATGTTGTCCAGCTTTTGTCATTAACATCTCAAATTTTACGATATACTTCCAAATTAAGCAGCAATGTCATCTATAAAGTACCTAAAAAAGGCGCAATAATCTACATTTTCTCACTTATTCGAGTAATCTATGTTTTGACTGTTGTTGCCATTAAATGAAACAAGAGTCCATCCTCAATATTGTAGCATTATTGTACAAACAAGTGTATTCTGAAAGCATATTTTCGAAAGCTTTATATTTGTTAGGACTTTTTATATGAAGCTTCCAATTAGAACAAAAATGCCATTTCTCTAGTATTCAGAGACATCTCTATATTTAGCCACGATACCAAAAATAGAAATGGGAATTCCCCTCAACCATTATTCATACCTGGCCAGCTAGTGGTGTCAAGATCTTGTCATTAACATCTCAAATTTTACAAAATATTTCATAATTATGCAGCAATTACATCTAAAATGTGCTTGAAAAGGTGCAATAATCTACATTTTCTCAATAATTCGAATAATCTATTTTAGACCATTGTTGATATGAAATGAAAGAAGACTTCATCCTCAATATTGTGGCAATTACTGTACAAACACATGTACATTCTGAAAGCATATTGTAGAAAGCTTTATATTTGTTAGGACTTTTTATATGAAGCTTCCAATTAGAACAAAAATGCAATTTTTCCTAATATTCAGAGACATCTCTATATTTAGCCACCTGATACTAAAAATAAAATGGGAATTCCCTTCAACAATTATCCATACCACCTAGTGGTATCCAGATCTTTTTGTCATTAACATCTAAAATTTTACAAAATATTTCCCAATTATGCAGAAACTACATCTAAAAAGTGCCTGAAAGTGTGCAATAATCTACATTTTCTCAAATTATTCGAGTAATCTATTTTTAGACCATTGTTGCCATAAAATGAAACAAGAGTCCATCCTCAATATTGTGGCAATTATTGTACACATGTACATTCTGAAAACATATTAGAGAAAACTTTAAATTTGTTAAGACTTTTTATATGAAGCTTCCAATTAGAACAAAAATGCCATTTTTCCTAATATTCAGAGACATCTCTATATTTAGCCACCTGATACTGAAAATAAAATGGGAATTCCCTTCAACAATTATCCATACCACCTAGTGGTATCCAGATCTTTTTGTCATTAACATCTAAAATTTTACAAAATATTTCCCAATTATGCAGAAACTACATCTAAAAAGTGCCTGAAAGGTTGCAATAAGCTACATTTTCTCAAATTATTCGAGTAATCTATTTTTAGACCATTGTTGCCATAAAATGAAACAAGAGTCCATCCTCAATATTGTGGCAATTATTGTACACATGTACATTCTGAAAACATATTAGAGAAAACTTTAAATTTGTTAAGACTTTTTATATGAAGCTTCCTATTAGAACAAAAATGCCATTTTTCCTAATATTCAGGGACATCTCTATATTTAGCCACCTGATACTAAAAATAGATATGGGAATTCCCCTCATCAATTATCTATACCTGCTAGTGGTGTCCAGCTCTTGATATTTACATCTAAAATTTTACAAAATATTTACTAATTATGCAGGAACTACAACTAAAAATTGTCTGAAAAGGTGCAATAATCTATATTTGCTTAATTATTCGAGTAATCTATTTTTAGACCATTGTTGCCATTAAATGAAGCAAGAGTCTATCCTCAATATTGTAGCAATTTTTGAATAAACACATGTACATTATGAAAGCATATTGTAGAAAGCTTTATTTTCGTAAGGACTTTTTATATGAAGCTTCCAATAAGAACAAAACTGCCATTTTCCCTAATATTCAAAGACATATCTATATTTAGCCACCTGTTACTTAAAATAGAAATGGGAATTAACCTCAACCGTGGTCCATACCAGCTAGTGGTGTCCAGCTCTTGTCATTAAAATATCAAATTTTACAACAAACCTTCTAATTATGCATTAATGACAATTTAAACTTTGCCAAAATTTGATTTTTCACATTTTTCTAAAATATATCTATTTATAGATACATGTTACTAAAAATAGGAGCAAAAGCCCACTTATGTTTTTTCATGAAGTGACACTACTTATTCCCAAGTATGATAACACATATAAGATTTGGGAAATTTCCGCGGACAATTTTTCTTATTTAGCCTCAAAGATCTCAAAAAATTTCAAATTTCCTCATTTTTCAAATTTTTAGAAACCATGTAAGTTTGAATGACCTTTTTCGTACAGGAGGAATATTTCTAGAATAAACGTTTATTTGCCCTGTGTACCTTAAAATGTCATGTTATCATATGATCCAATGATTTTTGTTAGAGTGTATTAGATACCAATAAATATTCATTTATATTTCCTCAATTTTCATGTTTTCATTTAGTCAAAATGAGCCAAAAATGGCCGAATTCAATGGATCCGTCTCCATGGCAACCAAGTGCATGTGTGGAACTTCCGACACCATGTTTACTAGTTTTGTACCAAGGCACACCTATGGTGAAAATTTCATCAAAATCCGAGACATGTCGTTTCCAAGATTTTTTGGTGCTTACAGAGAATGCGTGTTAAGTATTGAGTTATTAAAAAATCAAGGTGATTGTCTAAGTGACCAGTGAAAAATATATACTTTCTACACCTGCACTATACCATGTGAATTTGGTTCAGGGAATTCTCTTCTGATTTGGTTGGATCCAATAAATACTGCTGCACATGGACAACTGTTGCTATAAAAAGAATTTTAATCAATTGTAAATAATGTATAATTCAAGAGAGGAATTATAAAATATATGGGATATGTTTAAAATCTCTATAATACACCAGCTGTACTAGCTTTCATATACTGTCTAGTACATGTACATGTATTTTTCAGTATAAACTTTATGAGTGGCAGTATATTTTTATGATCTTTTATCAATCAATATTCTTGATTTTCAAAATATCATCAATCTGAAAAAAAAATATAGGCACTCAATTTAATTTTGTATAAATCTTTATGTAATCATGGTGATGAAATATTTGTGTGATCATCTAAATTTTAGAAATTGTCCTGGCATGTATTAAAATATACCTATTTCCTCTTCTAAAACCACTGTCACACTCCTTGGTCCAAACTGCCTATGAGAAGCACACTGCTTGCACAATTCTTCAATTTTATAGAACTTGTATATTACATGTACATGTATTTCTAAAAAAAAGAAGATCAAACAATTGTTTAATCTGATCCGAGTTTATTCCACCTGTGCTACTCCCCTATCACAACCAATTATAAAATAGAGAACAAATACATTCATTATTTTAACTTCCAACTGAAAAATGTCCTACCTGATCAAACTGGTTCATGTATAATGTCTCTCTTTTTCAACCAGTATTCTTTACAAAAGGTAAGGGTAGACCATCGGTCTGCTTTGGCTTTGTAGTAAAATATAAACATTTTACTATAGATAAATGTCGCCTACCTTAAAGTAAGTACAACTAAGGTGACGACGGTTAACCAAATTCTACATGGTGAATACGGTACAGGTACAACAAACAAGGGAAAAGGCAACACACGTGGTGACTGGTTTGAAGACTGGACCGGACTGACGATAGAAGCATGCTGGCCAGCACGGGTGGATGAGTATGAGGTCAGGGTGAAAGGTCATAGGGAATACATTAACATACACAATTTCACTATATTCCTCCCCGTTTTATTTAATAAATCTAGGGGCAATTACTGTAATTTACTTAGAGGAATGTAAACCAGAAATATATAAATAATATCCTATATGGCATGGAAAACGTATTAACTAATTCATGTATCCACATGAACTTGGACGGAATTACATCCAGCACCTTAGTTCTGCAGGATAAACATGTTTGTATGTGGCAAGATTTATTAAAGTAAGTTAATATACGAATTATGATAATCCGCATGTATCTTCCACATTGGATCGAATGACCATGTTTAGCCATACGCATTCCATGTTGTATGTTATACATTTCCTATGTTTTAACACTTAATATAGCCAAAAGGAATATAACTTACCTATGACCTAACACTGACCTACTTCCATAGTCCTGAAACTGAATGGAGTCATGGCATATGCATGGTTTAGTCAAGTGAGAATCAGTTGTACCAGTATATAACTTTTATGGTGTATACAACTGATTTACCTATATATTGTGCAAGAGTGCAGTAATATATGTTAGAACTTACCAACAATCAGATATGACTGTGATGTATATTACTGCTAACTAACTTAATATGAATATATTTTAAATTTTAATGTATGTCGTCACCTTAAATATGTCAATGCCTAAATACTGTACTTTAAAACTTATACTAAGTAACTAACTTAAGCCTAACCTAAACTGAGTAAACTGTATACTTTCTTACTACCTAAACTAACTAAAGAAGGTACGTTTCCTTAATTGTCGACTAATTATAGGAGACGCTATGAAATATATATCTATTAAACGTATTTACAAAACATATTCCGCATCAGTACCGTCACTTTCTAAAATTAGTTAGCCGGGTATGATACGGAAAATGTACAACAAATAACTATATACAAACTATGTAACGCAATCCGCCCAATACCGTCACTGAGAAAGGTCAGCCAAGTATATATTCGGAAAGCATAAGGTTATTTTTACATAAAGCAATCCTGCCCAATACCGTCACTGAGAATGGTCAGCCGGGTATCTGACGGAAAGCATATATGTTGCATGATTTCACCAGTCCTTGTTTAGTCATTCTTTGACATTCTTAGGAACTGGATCAAGGACATGCAACAGGATAGATCATTGCATATTTACTACTTATATATTGCCTGAATATGCTTTACCCAGATCAGATCTCCGTGGAACAGTGAGAGGAACTACATCATCTAGGTCACAGCGCCAGTAGTTAATTCCACCACAAGCCAAGTCTTCAATGTTGAAGTTTGACCTGTAAAAGGGACAAGCTACGTCTATCCTAGATGATGCGTCTGTATTAGTATGCCATCACTGTGTACAGTCATGTTGTATTTCTGTCCAACGAGCTAGCTGGCGTACATATGGCAAAACATCTTCCCAGCATCGAAAGAAGTTACGAAAAAGACTATTACTGCCAAGAAGTTCTTTACTATAGTTGTGCAGTAACGCCGTTGTTTAGATGACAGGGTTAAACTAGCATAAGTGATAATTCTCTCTTCACTGTCTTGGATTGTATTCTGAGCTCTTACTGAAATTTCTATATAATAATAACCTCAAACTATTAAATTTATCTTACTTCTTACTAAAATCTCAAGTAATATATAAATAAAGTACAGCTAAATGCTTACTTGTGAGATTTTAGTACTATTACCATGAAAGTTAATGCTGTGCATATCTACACCACAAGTGCATTGAGCATTACTGAGTGATTTATTGACTCTGTGTAATAATGAGCTCAGGCAGAGAACATGTATATATATTGAAAGATATTCCATACTTATAATGTGAGCAACAGTCAAGCAATACTCAAATACTGACCAGGGTGCAAATAAGTTTCTTAAAATCTATTAAATGTTATGCATTTATACACTATTTCCATCTACAAACTACACTATTTCCCCTCCCTTTTATTTTTAAATGAGAAGCAGTTGTAATAGCTAATTGTTCTAATTATTAATGTAGGAATATTAGAACTTATCTAATGTAGTTTGTGCATATAATTAGCTATACTGGTGTATTGACACAAATTATCAAATAAATAATATAATTGTATAAATACTATAATTGTGTAGGCAAGTCTGTTAGTAAACAGTACTGCAAGTAATAATAATCACTTATGTTGGTAATGTTAGTAAGCTAAGTATAATGATTCACTTACTAGAAATCTAAACTGATAATAAATATCAAAATAAAAGAACTAAAATACTGTAAGTTAGTCAACTACCAACTACTATCAGTTGAGAGTTAACTACCAGTTTTTGTTTAAATGTTAGTAGCTCGAATAAATTAGAGTTGAATAAGGTTAGACTGCAATAAACTAATGTTATAAACACTACAGTCTACTGACCTAATACTAAGTACTAGAATATATGTACTAAAATGATTAGATTACTACACTTATTTGATATAAAACTTAACTAACACTAAATTTTTGTAATTTACTTATACCAAAACCAACACACTAAGTATAGTAGAACTATAATTTATAACTTGATAAACACTGGGTAAAAGCATTTCAGGGATTTTATTGCTAATGATCTAAGTCAGTGTGATGGGCCATGGTACAACCCAGCACTTGTTCTCAAGTGGCAGCCCAGATAAAAAGCACAGCCCACAGTAAACATACTGGAAGGCACAAACAAGGTATTTTCTGTAAGTAAAATGCAGGTCCTTGTTGGCAGCATTCCAAGTAAACTTGGTTGTGCCATCTGAGTTGTCACTTTTAGTAGTGGTTCTAAAATACACGGCTGGAGCTGGGAAAGACACTGTATCATTGGAGTCACTGGAGAAGCTATCAGGGTATGTTTCTTCTTCACCAGTCTCTTCCATAGATATGGGCTCCTCTTCCTGAACTGGTGGTGTAAGGGATTCAGAGGTAGCCACATCTGTCTCATCTGTACCAAGCTCTTCACAGGAGGACATCTGAAAATTGCTGGATGCCAGAGCATTTACAACTGACTTGTTGCTATGCTCAGGCAAAGCATCACTCCTAGGAGGCTGTGTATCTGTGGTCAAGTCCGGTAGTTGTTGTTGGCAGTCAGATGTATCATTTGTGTCTAGAGTTGTTTGGCAACTAGCAGTTGAATACTCACTACTCTGTTGCCATAACTCAGACTCACTGCCATCTGTCTCATCTCTGTCCTCTATGTCTTCTGAGTATGAAATTTCAGGAACATGGAGACTATCCTGTGACACCATGGTATTCCACTGCATACCAGCAGGTGATATATCACCACTCAGTATTCGTGGAAACCCTGGTGGACTGTTGCTGGTAACTGCGGGCATCTGCTGCTGCTGCGGGTGTACTGCTGCAATAAGTGTTGGCTGCTGCTGATGGTACACTGGTGCAGGCAGGACAGATTCGCAGTTGCTGGCATCTCCAGGTTTCAATGGATAATGATCATTTGAAAGTTCGTGGTCCTGGGTGTCGGGGATTTCATTAGTTGACATTGACATAGTAGGGCATTGTACAGCTACCACATTCTGTGAGTTTGCCAATGGTGGTGGTGGCATTGGTGGTCCTCCATACATGCATGGCTGTGGGTATTGCTGTTGAGGTACCATGTATCCAGGTGGGAACATTCCAGGATATGTGCCATAAGCATATGGTTTGCCGGAATATGGCTGTGGTGGTCCAAGGAATGGTTGTATGTATGGTCCACCATATCCAGACAATGGTACAGGGTAGTTCCCAGGCACTGGTACACAAGGAGTAGGATACCCGTATGGATTGAGAGATGGCAGGTATGGTCCACCATATAATCCAGGGGGTGCTGTACAAGATGTCATTGCTGGATTCATCTTGTTGCTTTATTTTCAGTAGTTCAAAGTTACGGAAATTATCACGCCGTTTGATACTACTGAAACAGTTTGTCGGAGAATGTGTGTATATTGCTGTACGTTACACTATTTCCACGTCACGGTAAACGAAACCGCCGGTGAAAATATTACATACTACTGCGACTGATATGCAACAAGTTCTATTTGATCACCGTGATCTGAATTAAACGTCACTTTAACACAATATAATTGTAATTGTATTTTAGCCGGTTTAATTCATCGGTATAGTCCAGGTAATTTTACACTGCGTCTATTCTTTCTATCCTCTTCTCTCTTCTTTTATCTTTAATGTTTTCTATCTTTATTTTTCGATTACTTGTGAATTAAACTTTACTTTAACACAATGAATAATTGTATCTGAGCCGGTTTAATTCAACAGTAAAGTTCCTGGCGAATTAGTTAGATTTTTCTCTTTTTTCTATCAGTATTGCTGGTAGTTATATGAATTGATAGCGTTTCCTTTATCTTTGCTTTTATTTGATAATTCAGTATTGGTCCAACATATTTATTCTGTTCTCTAACTCTTAATTAATTACTTAATCTGTAAATTAACTTGCTTAATAAATAACCGCACTGACTCTAACTTACAACGTTAATGTAAACGCCCGATGGCAGACGGCGGTAGCAGTAAGCACTGATGTTAATAAAATAAATACCTGATAAACTAATTAATCAAAGAATATAGTCAATTAATAACGTTATATGAATTGATTATATTTCTGCAAAGATATTCACTGTTGTTGCACAGAGCTAATATGCAAACGTAACTCGATAAAATCAGTTCACTGTTGTTCAAAGCGAGCACGTGCGCCTTGATCTATATATAGCTAAAACAGGTAAACCGGTTTGAGTGAACTAGCTCTGTGAAACTACATGTATATAAAACTAACAAAAACACTATATCTCTACTTTCCCCCAAAATATTTTTTTAGGGAACTTAGAGAAGAAAAAAAACAATAATTAAATACCGGTATACTAATTAATTAAATTACGAGTCGAGAAGAAAACGGCGCTCCTCGAAAATTGTCAACACGAGTGACAATAACTTTTCAATATAGAAAAAAAATGAAATGTTTGTCTCGTGCAAAAGAATAAAATATACGAACAATTTAGAATAATGTTCAGTCAATGTGGCACGTGATCGAAATTGAATACAATTTGCACAAGACAATGAAAATATTCAAAATTTTCGTACTGACGTTTACAAAAAAACGCCCTTACGATATTGTTCAATAAATAGTCATGAAAATATTCAAAATTTTTGCACTAGACGTTTACACAAACGCCTGTACGATAAGTATAATGCTAAATACTAATGAAAAACGAAAATGCAAAAATAATTGGACCGTGATATCACCACGTGTTCAAATGCAACTCACGCGTGAAAAAATAATATGGCAAATTAGTCAAATTGTTGGAACTTTGCAAATAACGTTAATTTAAACGCCTGTAAGCAACAGTTTTCTAAAATGACTTAAGTTAATGCAAAACATTCCACATGAGTGTTTTTACTCACGAGTGACAGACAATTCACGCATGAATTTTGCTAATAAAACCGTCAATTCAATAAGCCCCACATCGAATTACCGGCGACGCCAATGTAGTAAATTATGGACATATTTTACTATGAATAAATGTCGCCTACCTTAAAGTAAGTATACAAGTAAGGTGACGACCAATGAACAAATTCTACATGGTGAATACGGTACAGGTACAACAAACAAGGGAAAGGGCAACACACGTGGTGTGTGGTTTGAGGACTGGACCGGACTGACGATAGAAGCATGCTGGCCAGCACGGGTGGATGAGTATGAGGTCAGGGTGAAAGGTCATAGGGAATACATTAACATACACAATTTCACTACAGCTTTCTTCCTTATGACCGGGACGGCAGCACTTTGACTTACTTCTTCGCCATTCTATTCCTTAATTGTCTTTGACATATTCTTAATTTTAATGTGCTAGTAGAGTCAATGGAAAACATACCATTTTCGCCTACAGCATGCAGCAAAGCGATTGCCTCTGGTACGTCAGAAATTTTCCATACAACCCAGCTAGGGTACATGTATGTTCAGAATTTGGAGTAAACGCAAATGGTTTGACAGATCCTTAATATATTCTTATAAATGAATTTATGGGGCCATCACTGCTTGAAATGTTTGAAAAATTGCTGAAATCACATTAATCTTCTGTCCCTGCCATGTTGCAATATCATTTTCCCCCTTTTATGTATGGAGAGTTCCACTACGGGAGATAACTCTTCAACATACAAATAACACTCATTTTATTCTTTCTTTATCAATTTTGGTGAATATTTTTAAACTTTCATAAAGGTTTTAATTTTGATTGTCTTTCTCAGCATTTATTTACACTAAAATAGAATTATTAATCATCAATTGAAGCAATATTCATAACATTTGAACAATTTTAAGATACAAATGTAGAGCTTGGCTAACATCGTAAGGTCATCATTTCCACCAATTATTTATTATATGTCCTATTAAAAGCCATCAGTGAATTTTTTATATTTGATAGAACATAAATAAATGATTATAAAGCACATTATTAGATCAAATTATTTTCTCCATTTAAGCTGTACCATTGCACTAAACAAGGATAATAAATCTAAAGTTCTAAATTTAGCCTTACTCGTGGCTCGATCATAGAATACATATAGATGCAATCATTGTGAAAAATAAATATTTTTCATCTTTGAAATATATGGGTTGATAATATAATAAATAACTGGCATTGCAAAAAAATTTCAATTGATTTTGCAAGATCTCAAACTTTCATATATGCACCTACTATTTTATGTCATTTTTTGCTAAATATAATATATATATCCAATATATATAGTGTAAAACTAAGAAAAAATGTGTTAATCACTAAATATGTGTACAGACACCGTGACATTATGTCAAATGCATCTGCGTCCGCATAAGGTGACGTGATTAGCAAATGATGTCATAATAGCCTTACTGACGCCTGACTGTTGAAGTAAACATTTTAATTCGCATTAGTTTACTTTGCATTAGCTGTCGTGTGAACGCAATTTAATTCGCATTAATTTGAGTCGCATTAGTTTACTTCGCATTAATTTACTGCGAATTAAACTTGTCGTGTGAACAGGACATAAATATATACAAATGCAGTGTAATTGAAACACAGTGATGCATTAATAACTATTCACAAGTTTTCGTGATTTATCGTTGAAAAATCTATCGTACTTAAAAAAGGTTTATTTCTGTTTGTTCACCTTAATATATACTTTCTAATGTAAACCTTACATAATTTATTAAATGAACCCGGTCCATAGCTGAAAACTCTACAGTTAGTAGCTCTCCGAAAAAAATATATACTGATAGACCGGTCTGTCAAAATATTTTTGGAGAGCTTCAACTAGTTCTGCAACTAACCCGACTACTAGAAAGGCCGATGGGGGCGTCTTATAAAAAAACCTGACCCCCTAAAAAAACCCTTAATTGTTCTGATAATGTCAAAAATTTTATTTCGTGCTTATGTGTGTACGATGTGGATTCTTATTTTTGGTTAACTTTTCCGAAAAAGAAATCTTGAACCACAGGAGTTTAAAGTTTTTTAGTCCAAAAAAAAAAAAAAAAAAAAAAAATGAAAAATAATCCGGAAAAAAATTCCCACCCTCAACGCGTTATCTTAGTTGAGGTGAAATTTTTTTTTTCCCGTTTTTTTTTTTTGACGATAAAAACTTAAGACTGCTGTGCTTTAACATACCAGAATTGAAAGGGTGTATGTGTGTTAGGGGGGGGGGTATCTAAATAAAAATTTACTGTTAATCTAAACTCGAAAAAAAGTACCCCTACGTTATTTGAGCCTTTGCACACTCGGTCACTCCTTTTTCTGAACCACTTGTACGAAAATTGTTAGGAAAGTTCGAGGACAAGTTCTATTATGAGCACTCTATTTCATTGAAACTGGTAAAACTCTACAGATTTAAACTTTACCTACAGGTAAATATCACTATCTCAAACATGGGATATCTCGAATACCCCGCTTTTGTCGAAGTCGATCGCTGGTCCCAGTTGTATTATCTATATATATATATATGAGTAAAAAACTACTGATATTTCGAACACGGTAATCACGAATACGGCGCTTATGTCGAAGTATATTCAAAGTCCAAAGCCATTTTTCACTTATCTCGAAGTGCAGTGAATTTTTCGGTGTACTGAACACACCTGGCGTCGTGGCTTCACACATTCTCGTCAGTGGCTATTTATTACCACCTTTAACCGGGGGAATCTTAATTAACCCCAAGCTCATGTTGGGTATCAGTGGCAGTGTAATTGGTGTCCCAGCTTGGGTGTTTGGTGTAGTCTACGGCCAATAAAAAACAAACCACTTTGCAGCAATTCAGAATTTAAATACAGACAGCATTACCGATATTTAGTTTAATTATATCTTCTGATTAAATAAAATTGTAAATTCATAAAACACAAAGATTTTTCACGATAAACTTAAATCAAAAAGTTTAGTTGTCGTGCGTAATGCATAGTGCAGTGATTGATTACATCCATGTTTATCTCTGTATAAATAGATAATATTGACCGTCATTTGCATTGTTAGTGTCGTATAGTTCCTAAGTAGTACTTCGTAATGTAATGCATGTAAGCTATAAATATTATTCACATTTTAAATACTGATTATTTTTTTTGTACTCCAAATTACATTTTGCCCAAAATTTCATCAAATATTTTTTAATGGTCTTTTTCTTTTCTTACGGAGAAGATTTTACAATTATAACGCAAATGATACATACCGTTTGAGCACGTAAGAATGGCCTGAAAAATGTAAAATGTAAAATCGCTGTATATGCAATGAGACATGTATATTAAATTATGCACGAAAAAGAAAACAACATTGTTCTTCTTATTATTTATTGTGAGTAACTAATATGCTTGAGTCTTTACCGTAAAGACTACATGTTTGGTAATACAGGATAGTGTTATGCATGAAGATATCTGCATGTACGTAAAAACAGGAAATTATTGATTTGACTTTGGAAGATAACTTTGGATATCTCGAACCCCCGGATATCTCGAAAGTCGTGTCCAGGTCCCCTCAACTTCGAGATACTGATATTTCACTGTATTTTCTTATGAACATACAAAGATTCGGTGTTTTCCGGTAATTTAAAAAAATATAGAGAGCTACAATAATTTGATTTTAAAAAATATACATGTATCACAAAAAACCCAACCAAATTAAAAAATAATTAAAAATAAAAAAAAAAATGTTTATTCTTTGCGTATAAACCCTTCAAGGCCCTTAAAAAATCAATAAGCGTTTGTTAATTGACATATCTAATTTTTTTTAAAAATGCTTGCATAGCTGTTAGAAAATAAAATAAATAATACATGTATATAACTACCGGTTTAAATGACGTTGAAATCTCGAGGAAATCAAGATGTTAGATTTATTTGCCCGGGGGTTAAGGGGACGGGTACTTGCCCCAATTTCGACAGACAAGATATCTTGCCTGCCCTCTGATTGTAAATACCTGCCATAATTCTTTCATTAAAGTAATAGTGAGATATAATCTAACATGAGAAGCAAGCAAAAAAACATCTGACCCTGGCCCCCTCCCTTGTCGGCAATTAAAATCGATGATTCGTGCCTAAAAGATATTAAGTCTCTGTTGGTATTTTAAACATACAGAATGGCAAGAATTCGATGGGAACATAAGTATAAACATGCATGCAGAGGTTTTATGTCATAATCGTTTCTTTCAGAAAAAAGAGCCGTAATTGTTCAATGGACATGCAGTGTTTTCCGGCAATTGGCGATGTCGTGCACGGACTAAATGTATTACACAATTGATGGGTTTCTCTGTAAAGTTCCTATTTTTTAATAATCATTTTTGATGTGGCATTAAAGTCTCTTTTTTATAATCATTATTGATGTGGCATGTATGAAATAAACCCTTTCACTTTGTTATGCTTTTGAGGATGAAACTTTTAAACTTTTTATAGTCTGTTAACAAGACCTTCAAGGCTTTAATGTTTAATGATGTTACAATGTTAAACTTTATATAATATATCATGCCGATTTAAGATTTAAAAAATATTATTTTTAGACATTACAAAATGATATAGCATTATTTGTATTTCCACGATCAAAGCATTAAGTTTTTATGAGTAATGGAAAATTATTCCTGTAACAAAAAGCTAAGATGGCGCTAAACTCAGAATAATGACGTAACGTCATTATCAGTTTTACTTATGACGTAAATGAGCTAACGGTAAGCCCAAAATAGGCCCATGGCACTTGACGTAGTTTTTGAAGATACACAGCCAATTGTGCCTAACGTTAATTTAACATGAAAATAACGTTAATTTAACGTTAAATATTTAACGTTAAATTAACGTCAATCGAGCTTATACATGAATTTAACGTTAAAAAATTAACGTTAAATTAACGTTATTTTCATGTAAAATTAACGTTAAATGTAAAATTAACGTTAATTAGTTCACACTAATTTAACGTTAAAATGCATAAAAATTGTGTGCATATTTTTGGAATTATCCTTCCTATTCTTCCAGAAAAATACATGTTCCTGCATCATGGCAGAAGCTTAACTAATACTACATGTAATCATAATTAATTCTCTAAAGGTACACCAGAAGCTCATCAATTTTGCACTTTTCCTTGTAGCACTGCAGAAAGCTAGGCTTGCATGTTGACTTCATCCCTGGTGTCACTTTCTTTTCAATTTGAATATATCCAAAAGGATAAAGGGACCCATCAGCTCTTTCAACAAAATCTCTAAAATTCTGAGCATTGCCTCCGATTTCAAATTTTCTGGAGAAAATGGAAAAACACCAATTCATCCATTAATACTTTTAATCAGGCACATTCAATACAATGCTACAAATCTTCTTTCTTTTTCCAATCTGAAAAAGAAGAGAGGCAAACACATATATAATAATAATTATATGAAAATAAAATACTTCAGCAATACATTAACAACTCAAATTTGATGAAACAAGAGGTCCATTGACCACATCCCTCACCTGAGCACATGGGCTAGCTAAAAACACAGATCAGTTAAGTATTGAGAAGCTTACTTTATACTTGTTTGGGGAGGAGGATTTGAATTTTCCATAACTTGAAAATGTCTCTATTACAATACAGCATACATAAATTATTTTGCCATATTTGAAAAGAAGACTTTTAAAGATTTTTCCAGCACATCACCTGATCTCCCATTGTGACCCCTCGCTAACCCCTAATCCCCAGGGCATTATTTGAATAATTTTTTAATTCTTACTACTTGCAGATCATGTCAATTTGACAAAACAATTTTTTCTGTTCTGGAGAAGATTCTTTTTCCTATGTATTCTCATGCAAATCTGTGATAACTCATTGTGGCCACACCCTAACCCCGGGGGTCATGATTTGAACAATTTAGAATCTACATTATACCAGGATGCTTCCACATAAGTTTCAGCTTTTCTGGCCTAGTGGTTCTTGAGAAGAAGATTTTTTAATGACCAAACCCTATTTTTGCCTTTTCTTAATTATCTCCCCTTGCGAGGGGATATGTCCCTTAATTTTAACAATTTAAATTTCCCTTCACCCAAGGATGCTTTGTACCAAGTTTGGTCAAAATTGGCCCAGTGGTTCTTGAGAAGAAGTTGAAAATTTTACAGACGGACAGCTAGACAGACGGACGGACGACGTACAAAATGTGATCAGAAAAGCTCACTTGAGCCTTCGGCGCAGGTGAGCTAAAAATTTCGGGGTGACATATTAAATGGGTTTAAATATTTAATATGTGTTCGGAATAAATGCAATTTACCTGGTATTTTGAAGATTGCTTACGGTTATGAAATATATTCACTTTCTTGTGATTATCATGTTCATGTCAGCAAGACTTTTTACTGAGTAAACCTACAATAAAAAAAATAATCAAAAATCATTTATTTGAAATGTAATATCTTCAACATATATGTTGTTCATGGATAGATACCAAATTTTATGTGCAGCATCCAATTCAAAGCAAACTTTTAGTACAGTGAAAGCAATTTGGCTTTAAATTTGTCTCTTTAGCATTAACTATATATATATCAATTTATAAAATTTTTCTAAATAATGAAAGAAAAAAGTGAGCTAGCTCACATACCCCACGCTCCCCCAAAACTTGACGGTTTAACACAGAATGAAAGGCACAGTGCACTTCAAAAACATATTATAGATCAAAAACGCCAATAATTGCAAAAAATCTTCACATCAAAATGTCTTGCTTATGAGGACATTTAAATGTGGAAGGAAGTTTCTAGATAAATAATGGAATCAAAATTTCTAGGCATTATTCAAATCCAAACATTAATTTGAAGTGGTTGGGGGGTGGGGGGGGGGGGGGGGGGGTGAGAAATTTTCTTGAATAATAGGCAAAACTCTTTGGGACAAAATAATGGAATATGTCCTTAATATCTGCATAGGTTGACGAAACTATGTATAAAAGTTTAAGAGGAGTGGTGCTAAGAAACTGTTCATCTTTATATTCCAAAAAAGTTTTTAGTGCGAAAAGTCCCAGAAAAAATAAAGGAATCGGAATTTCCTGGTAATATGCATATCTGCACATTGTGTCCTAAATATCTGCAAAGTTTAACGAAATTCTGTGCAGTGGTTTATGAGGAGTTGCGCTGACAAACTGTTCACCTCTATATTCAAGTTATGGCTAAAAACCTAAGTTAAAAAGTGCGGAAAATCCCGGAAAAAATAAAGGAATGTGAATTTCCTGGTAATATGCACATCTACACATTGTGTCCTAAATACCTGCAAAGTTTGACGAAATTCTGTGCAGTGGTTTATGAGGAGTTGCGCTGACAAAAAAAGAGGACTGACTAATGGACTGACTGACTGACGGACGGGTCATAAAACATTATACCTCCCGCAACTAGTTGCGTGGGGTATAAAAATTATGAATACACTATGTATATACTATTTTATAAATAGCCTTTATTCCTGCATGGTTTTCCTGAAAAACATCAATTCAAGGAGGCACCAAGGAATGGTATATAGAGGCTGAAGTCTGCTCTTTTCTCCATGTCTTGCATACAAGTATCTTTTCCGTATTATGCAGTAAAAGAAAAAAATCTTGATTCAATAATGCTTATAGAATGTTTCTGAACAAAATATTGACAAGTGTCAAGTAGTGACAAGTACTTAACTGGTATTTCAAAAATTCAGTTGGGGTGTGTGAATGTAAATTTCACTGTCATTACATTTACTGTGGGAATTATTTACATTTTGTTCCACTTTAAATACCTGTTTTGAGTTCCACTGGCATTATACTTTAGGCAGCTGGGTTCTTCCGAGTCTCGACGACAAAGTCCTATTTGATCCATTTCAGAAGTGCGAGTCAGATGTGATACCGAGTTCCAGCTGTTTAAAATACAATAAAAATAGATATCAAATCGCCTTTAATCGTTTTTTTTTCTCTATAATGATGAAACAAATTAAGAGAACTGTTAGAATCAGGGAAAACATCGCTTACATTGCGTGTCTGACTTCAACTTTGAGATGGTTATTATTAACTTGAACTGTACACAATTTCTACTTTCACTTTCGAATTTTCTCCGTATCGTAGGGCGGCAGTACTGATGTACCAAAAGGCTTCAGTGTTCAAACAAATACCAACTGAACAATAAATAGACCTAATAAAAAAAGTAATTCTGATATACAAATATCCAACGTAGCAGAGATATGGCACGTCGTTCACAGCCTACGACACAATGTAAGATTACACTGATACTACAACGTATCGATAGTCTGCAAGGACTGTTGTGTTGAGTAATTATGTGTAATGCCTAACGTTGCTGTACATAAAGTTCAAACATTTAGCAGGTCTGGACGATTTCTAAATATGGAAGTCAAGAACGATAACCGAAAGTTGCTATTAATACACAGAATAAACAAGGCGCTAGTCCTTCTGACCAATCAGATAACAGCATTTAGACAAACCCATGTGAAAATAAATAAAACACGTGGTTATTAAGTTTTTTGCTCAAAAGATTTTTAAGAACAATTTTTTTGTAAACTCAAAGCGCATTTGGGAATAATATAATATTTATGACAATTCTACCGTGAACAAACACGACTTGAAAGCTTAAAATACGTTTTAAGTGGTATAAAAAATCTGTCACTAGGAGGTAGCAATCCTAAAAGTTTAACTTACGTAAAAAATTTGATATAAATACGGAAATTTTTCAGTTTTTATAGCCTGACAGAAAAATCTAATCGAATAGATGTCAGTCTTTATTATTTTTTGAGTGTTTTTTTTTTCAAATAGTCCATACAGTTTCTGATAAGCGAGTTAAGATATTGGGATAAAAAGCATTCATGTATAACTACAGGATTCTCTTTTTTCCACTTTATAAGCCATTCCTTATACCCATTTAAAGTCTGCATAGCTTAGTATTCGGGGCTCATGAAACCCGTGATAATTTAAAACTATATATATGTGTTTAGTCCATACGATAAATACTTATGTGTTTTGATATATACATACAAGTGGAATTTAAACATTATCGATGAAAATCGGACGGATAAGCAAAATCATTTTACCAACGTATAATATATTCTAGTAAATGTTATAATTGAACTTGATATGAATTTGCTGGTGCGATCTATACCTCCGTACTAAACCATTACATTCTATCATACATTATTTTTTCTTTACCGAGATAAAAATGTCAAGGTTGTTCACGGTAAATATGTGGGGAATACCTTCTACTTCAAAAGTTTACATCTTACTTCTACAGATTTTTTGTTGAAAAAATCTTTTTGAGGAAAAAAACAAAAGCACGTGTTATCTTATTGTTCTTTTAAAATATGTTTTGGGGTGTGTTAAAATGCTGTTGTCTGATTGGTCAGAAAAATAATTATGTTTACTTGATGTCCATTTATAGCAACTTTCGGTTATCGTTCTTGACTTCCATATTTAGAAATCGTCCAGACCTGTTTAGGGACCTCTGAAATTATGAAACCTCAAAAACGTAATATTACAAAGACTACAAAATACTTACTATTAACATAGACTTGATAAATCCTTTTTCCTCTGTGTTTCAATTTCTGTTAACAGCTGATGGCGTCAAACATGACGTAGAGTTTCGTCCGATAAAAACAAAACCGATCCTGAGAAAAGCTACGGACCATATTTAGCCGGAAAAAATCCAAATCCAAGTTGACATTTTGAAAGATAGAAATAGAGCATATGATTTTTAAGTCTAGATAAATTACTTTTTAAAGAATATGTATGAAAAAAATGGATGAGGTGAAGAGGGTGCTAACAGTTAGAGCACCCCCTTTCCCAAACACACACCTGTAACACATCCTTACACAAACACACATGCACTTGTGTCGGAAATACTTTTTGAACCTAAACGGTATAATATTAACTCAACTGTTATCTTTATATATTGGGGTTAAAAATTTATTTAACACAAGTGCCAACACCCCCCCCCCCCTCCCCATCCACCAACCCCGGCGGTTTAGAGTATCCACATATGGACGTCTTATTAATTAATTAATTGTCACTAAAATGCATATGATTGGCAAGTATTGTTTAAAGTTAGGTCTAAAATTTGAATAATAACATTAATATCGCGTTATTCTAATCAACATGAAATTAACATTAAAGAATTAACGTTAAATTAACGTTAAATTCACATTAACATGAAATTAACATTAACTAATTAACGTTAATCTAATGTTATTATTTTGGTGTTAGTTTTTTGAGACAGAACCCAAGCTCACTTAAAATTTAATGTTAATTTAATGTTAAAAATTAACATGAAATTAATGTTAAGTTAAATGAACATGAATTTAATGTTAAGTTATATTAACGTTAAAAATTAACGTTAAATTAATGTTAATATTTTTAACGTTAACTTAACACGAAAGTAATATCAAACTAACATCAAGCTAACATCAATTTAATGTTAATTGAGATTAACACTAAATTAACGTTAGGCACAATTGGCTGTGTAGGCCCAAAATAGGCCCGCGGCACAAAGAATGTTAAGGCGAGTTTATAAAAAGCCTAAGTGCAAGGGTGTGTGATTTACACACCAATAAATAAAACAAAACTTTAAAAAATCTTTATATTTATATCTTTATGTTTGAAAGCTTAAAAATCTGCTCAATATTTAAGTTTCTCCTGCTCTATACCGTTGCATTTTACTAACGTCGCTGTGACCTCATTGTGACATCACGTTAACGCACGTTTCCCGTGTATATTTCAATGAGTGAGTCTACACGAAAACGGTATTGAAATCAGTTCCATAGTTTGCGTCGTCAGAAAAACACAGCGAATGTAATTGTCAAGAATTGTAATCAGCATATATCCATTCTCTACAAAAATAAATCTCTCCGACTTGTAAAAGATGCAAAATGGAGATAATCTATCTGTTCTGTTGATAGTCGATAATATATAATCATGTTTACCGAGCTTATCAGTTTTTAAAATAGCAAGCGTACCCAGGTAAAGATATCGTTAACAAACGCACCCACGGTAAATGTGAGTCACTAACAAAGACATTGCACGATATGTTTGGAAATATTAAAGAAAAGTTTCTTTTTCGGTAAGTTTTTTTTTTTTATAACTATCTGGGTTAAGTAGTCCGAACAAAAAATTGTGTAATCTAATTACTCGTGCCTATACAGAGTATAGAAGAAAAATAAAGTATCTCTTTTTATGAGTCAAAAGAAACCTGGACTGAAGAGCCGATCGATTGTGGTTTGACCTAATATCCGTGTGAATGCGCTGCTTCTTGTTTCTTGACTTAGTTTGAATGATGTTAGAACGAATATAAATGTGAGCCTTTATAGTTTTGACTTGAAACATCAATATCAAGGCATAAGAAATAATATTAAGAAATGAATGTTAATGTAAAAATGTCTCTTGCACAGATAAATAAGCAAAATTTATTTTCAGAATTATTGTAAGATAAAACAAATCAAAATATTTGCTTCATTAACTCCAGTCAACATTTTTCTTTGTTGTTTTAAAGACAGATGATGCAAACAATGTTTATTTGGAAGAGACTTAATAGATTTAAAAAGTTTAGAAAATGGATTTCATAGAATGTTTTATCCTAAGAACTGGAAAATAAATAGACTTGGAAAATATCAAAACCCCCAATGAAAAAAAAATAGACAAATCACACTCAGTT